>NW_027619856.1:0-28589 GCF_964187855.1 Myxine glutinosa
AGAGATTGGCAAGCAGGTATTTGGGAGCCCATCTTGACCAATCACCCTGGCCAATCTCAACCCCACAAAGGAGCGTGTAATTTCCAGGACTGGGGGGATCGGCCAGTGTAAAAGACAAGGGGATTAACCGCCCCCCCCCCCCCCCCCCGGTAAGGGGAGCGCCGACCCCCGGATCCGCAACAATATATATATACTGTATATATATATATATATATATATATATATATATATATATATATATATATATATATATATATATATAATATATATATTATATATATATATATATATATATATATATATATATATATATATATATATATAATATATATATTATATATATATATATATATATATATATATATATATATATATATATATATATATATATATATGTATATAAATAAATAAATAAATAAATAAATAGATATATATGTATACACTGTATATCTACTAGATTAGAGAGCCGTTGGTCTGTGTGTGTGTCAGTCTGTGTCGCCATTTTTCTCAGAGATGGCTGAACGGATCTTGGTCAACTTTCAGAGGTTCATCAGTGAATGCCTGGGGGTGTTTAGGCAAAAAAAAAAATTTTTGAAAAACAAAGTTCGTTTCTTTTGGGGATTTAAAAAAAAATCGCTCTTATAGTGTCTAAGCCTTTTTCATTAATGACAGTTATATACAAGTACATATTCGCATAAATAAATACAAAACATCACTGAAAAATCACTCATGGAGTGACACTTGGCAAAAGAGAAAAAGGTAGAATGGCACTCAGTAGATCATCCTTTTGACTTCACAAGTAATTGGTGGTTGAATTATGTGACCTGATATGCCAATCTTCTTCAAATTAAGTTAATAGGATGAAAATTGACAATTTTAGAAATTCAGCCTATGTTGACCTTTTGGCCTATTTTGCTCTCAAAAATAGTTGGTGGTTGGTTTCAGTAAGCTGATATGCAAATCCGATTCAGACTACAAGTCAATCGGATGTAAATTGAGGATTTTAGAAATTTGAGAAAAGAGATTGACTTTAGGCCTATGTTGACCTTTTGGCTTATGTTGCTCTCCAAAATTGTTGGTGGTTGAATTCAATTAGCTGATCTGTAAATCCTATTCAAATTGCAAGTCAATCGGATGAAAATTGAGGATTTAGAAATTTGAAAAGGTTGTTGACCTTGTGCCTATTTTGACGTTTTGGCCTAAGCCCTAAGTTGATCTCAAAAATAGTTGGTGGTTGAATTCAGTTTGCTGATATGCTATCCTATTCAAATTTCAAGTCAATCGGATGAAAATTGATGATTTTCGATATTTGAAAAGGTTGTTAACCTTTTGGCCTCTGTTGATCTCCAAAATAGTTGGTGTTTGAATTCAGTTTGCTGATATGTAAATCATATTCAAATTTCAAGTCAATCGGATGAAAATTGAGGATTTAGAAACTTGAAAAAAGTGGTTGACCTTTGGCCTATGTTGACCTCAAAAATATATAGGATTTTGTCAGACCACGAACTCTACCATTTGTTGAGGTTTCGTGAAGATCGGTTTAAAATTGTGACCTGTAGGCAAGTATAAGTGAGCGGACAGACAAACACACACACACAAACAAACATACAAACCGGAGTGATCAACATACTTTTAGTTTGAACAAAATTGATCCATACATGCCCGAGATATGTCTGCGGACGGACAGGACGGACAAGACCCAATCCATTTAAGCACCCGTCCAACAGGGGCTAATAATATGGCTTCTATCCCAATAGCTTGAAGAAACGCGCCCTCTGCTCAAAAGAATGTGTGACACGGAACAGCAAAGGATGATGATTTGTGCAGAGTTTTGCTTCATGGTCATGGAACAGCAAAGGATTTTGAAGGAGGAATAAAAACTTGTGACTCCACCTCCTTACAGATGTTAAGTGCAGATCTCGTTCAGTGTGAAAGAAGTAAAGTATCGCGTGCAGTATATAAGGAATACAACGTGTGGTTTGCAACGTACCTGTGTCCCAGGTAATGACACATCCTTCTGCTTCATTCCACTCTCGATCCCAGAATCCAAGGTGCCATTCTTCCCAACGTCCTCAATGTCTGCCACAAACAATGGCTACTGTCATGCATGCATTTGCTTTACATCCCTGTTCTACAGCCAAATGATTCATTTATTTATTAAAATCTTTCTCAGCACAAAGCCTTTATTTAATTATATGAGTTTTCTTAAAAGGAACTTAAACCCAAGAGGAGGCCATCAAGCCTGTGCTTTGCTTTTAAAGTCTTTTGTTTGACTCAGCTGTGGTCGGGTTTGAACCTCTTACAATGTTCAGGTTCAAACATTGTAACCAATCGGATGGTTTGGTTTCAAGAGACCAAACCTTGGGCACTTCTATAACAGAAGCCCTTCACACAAAAGGGAGATGAGGGGTTTCTTATTGTCCCCCGTCGCACTGCGGAGCGAAAGGGGGACTATGGTTTTCCCCTCCGTCCGTGTGTGCGTGTGTGCGTCCGTGCGTGCGTCCGTGCGTGCGTGCATGCATGCGAACGTGCGTGCATGTGTGCGTGCGTGCGTAAGCGAAGGACCGAATTCTAATTTGGTGTGTGGGTGCAACCCACGTCAAAATCCAAGATGGCCGCCGCCATGTATGTCTGACGCCATGTATGTCTGAACCTTGTGAGCGGAATATCTTGAAAAATAAGCGAAGTACCAACTTCTAATCTGATGTGTGGGTGTATCTAGGCATAAGGAAGAACGCTATTGAAAATTGGGTCGCCACGTCAAAATCCAAGATGGCCTCCTTGGGTCTTCCACTTTGTCAACTCACATCACTTCAACGACGGGGGACCTAGGCGTAACGCTTGTTAATTTATTGTTTTCTGCAAAACAATTTTTTCTTTTTCAAAATAAACAAAACTGCTCTTTTTTGGGCAGTTGCTCAAATTTTGCTCTTTGCTTGGGGAGTTTTCTGCAAAACAATTTGCTCTTTCTGGCTGACCCCCATCTTTGAGCAGGTATGTCCTTCCTCAACAACAGCAACTAATGGTACAAACAATAATCAATCAACTTTCAGCAGCTTCATTAATTGATACAGAAACTAGAATAGCACTCGGTAGAGCACGTACCTCCGTCAGACTGAACAGTTTACGTTTTCTATCCCACTGATAGGCCGGATCTGGATTCGGACCTGAACCAAAATTTAATCGGCTTGTTCTTGTCACCTAACCAACTCATCCACAACTTTTTGAAATATCGTTTTTCGCCCCATCTCTCAATAGTGAAGAATCGCTTATAGTAAGGGCATTTTATGAGATATTTCACAAATCTGTTAACTAAATTGTTACCAAAAAATTTCTTCACCAATATGTTTGTAAAGGTGTGTAATAACATGTGTTAAAATGTTGAAGTTCAACTCCCGTGGGAAACCCAGAAAAAAAGCTGTTGAATTCGGGTACAGAAAAATTATTTTCGAGAATTTTTATTTTTTTAAATCGGCCCTTAAGTAACTTATGAGGGGTCAAATAAGGGTTTTTCATGATTCTGAGTTTATTGTTGATCACCCGGGGGAAAGCTGCTGTTGTCTGTGGATCTGGCAAAGGTGGTGCCGGAGAGGTGACTTCGATCCAACCCATTGAGTGAAAGGGAGTGTTTCCGTGAATAGAGACAATGTTTAAATCTATATTGTCTCCAACAAACTGAGTGACTGCATTGTTTGTTTCCCCAACCTCCATAAAGACCACCTGATCATTACTTGACAATTCACTTTCACTGGCTGCCACTTTGGCTGTCATCACTGATTGATCCTCAAGCGCAGCATCAACCGCAACCTCATCATTGATCTGTTCATCGGTTTCCTCCACAATGGTGTCAAGAGTGCCAGAAGTATCTGGAACATCATCTCCACTCCTACTATTAAGGAAGCAGTATTTGTAGTTTTGTGTCTCCGTGTAAGACTCAGTGTATCCCAGCCGGTGGAACTTGTTGAGCATCCATTTTGACCCAAATCTATGATCAAGTTGTATGGCAAGCCCCATTTGGTGTGGCAATACTCCAGACCGAGGTCGACAGGCCTTAATAAAATTCTGCCCCCAAACGGCAACTCTTTCGTCTGTCTTGACAATCGGTCTCAAGAACATTTGAAGGCTTGCAGGAACAAGTGTCAGCTGACTATCGATGTCAGTCATACTGTGTGTGGTGGGGTATGACTTTGGACCTAAATCAATCAAGGCAATATCATTGGATATGAACTTGAGTGCCGTTTTTATGATCTGAGTCTTCTCATCTCCATGGTCAAGATTAGCATGATGCGCTCGCAGAATATTGTCGGTGCCATCTTTGAGACAGAGTACATCTGCCCTTCTTTCCTGTGTTGTGAAATACAAGGTGTCTTCGTATTTCTCTAGAAGTTTTATCTTTAGCCAATGCTTTGAATAAGAAAGGCTCTTCTCTGGTGACTGATCAAACTCCTGCAGCTTTTCATGGACTTGGTCCATGTTCATTACCCCATGCTCTAATTCTGAGTCTAACCATTCGCAGAATTCAATAAAAACTGCCTCTCGCTCCTCATCATTTAACTCCTCTGTCCTCTCTTCCTTTTTCCTTCCTCATCAGTCTTGGACAAACTGTCACCTCTCGCAAACATAAGTTTGCATCGCAAATGGTACAGTGTTTCTTCTGCTACCAAGTCGTTGATCCCTTCCAGGCATCCAGTGACTTCAGTGCCCCAGTCATCCCCGCGACTCCGTGCTGTCTTCAGCAAGCTTGCCTTCAGTGTATCTGCAGTCAAATTATCTGGCACTCTGTATTTCTTTCTAGGTTGTGCTGGATTATTTTTGTAGAGCTGGGCTGGTTGGTTGCAAAGAATGCATACATCCTTATACAGGAGGTCAACTGACTGTGATCTTCTAGAACTGCAGCCAGTTGATGAACTGAACTCACAAGTAGTGCGTCTTCTCTTCAACTTTGATGACTCTTTCTCTGCCTTTGATGCTTGAGCTGACTTCTTGGTGGTTGCAACAAAGTTGTTGTACAGATCATTTTTACACTTCTGGTGGTACCTCAGTTTTCCTTTCTTTTGAGCCTCCTTCATACGTTCCACAACAGTAACATTTTCGACAGTTTCTGCTTGTTTCAATAAAGTTGAGTATCCCTTTGGAGTTGCCTGTATGAGCCTTTCAGCTGGTGTATCCGAGCGTGCACAGATGAAGCAATTGAGCACAGGTGGAGTAACGTCTTCATCCATATTGCTAGACTCCATGTCCTGCAAAGTAGAAAATGAGATATATTTAGAAATTATTTTTCCACAAAGGAGTGTCTGTGGTGAAATATAAATGTTAACAATCAACTCAGAATCATGAAAAACCCTTATTTGACCCCTCATAAGTTACTTAAGGGCCGATTAAAAAAAATAAAAATTCTCGAAAATAATTTTTCGGTACCCGAATTCAACAGCTTTTTTTCTGGGTTTCCCACGGGAGTTGACCTTCAACATTTTAACACATGTTATTACACACCTTTACAAACATATTGGTGAAGAAATTTTTTGGTAACAATTTAGTTAACAGATTTTCATATGTTTCCCTTACTATTAATAATTTTAATTCTCGTATCCAGATCCGGATATTCAACAAAATTTCATAAACTCACACACCAAACCTGTCCACCAAATTTCGTCCACATGCATCCATAACTTTTTGAGATGTCCTGCTATATATCATTCTTGACTCCATCACTCAATGGTGAAGAATCTTTTTTTAAAAATTCTAGTATCTGGATCCGGATTCGGATCAGGATCCGGGTCTTCACCAAAATCGAATTCGTCCTTGTCACATATCCAACCTCTCCAACAAATTTCATCCAAATCTGTCCAAAGCTTTTTGAGATATCCCTCTCACAGACAAAGAGACAGAAAAACAACCGGACAGGGGTGAAACATTAAAAAAACAAGAAAGAGAAATTAGAGATTGCATTGCAGACCCTCGCCAGGACATGTTTTAGTGTTTTTTAAGGCTTTTGTGTTAACAAATATAGTGGGCGAACCACGTGACCGATGACGTCATCATCAGTATTATTTTTTTCCCACAAATTTATCCCTAGATGATGCTCAAGAAATTTCATCTTGATCGGATGAACTTTTTGTACTTGTCGAATTATGATGTCATAATGGAGGTACCTATGACATCATCATTAACATACGCTATTCCCCATGGAGAGTTATTTTCAATGAGACATGCCAGCGTTTCTGTCAGCAGACCAATTACCATTTCGCATCTGCCTTTGGGATTTGTAAATCATTGTGGGAGGGGAAGGAAAAACGTGAGGAGGAAGCGGAAAACAATAAGCGGACACATTTGCTACATCCCTGCCGCGTGAGCTTTCGACGTGATGAATTTTCGTTCGTCACAGTCGACATGCCATCACATCATCATATGGCAGGTAATGGTTGGAAGAGTACTGTAATTACTCTGCGAGAAACTATAAAGCTACAAAGGGCATCCACCATGGGTGGGACGCTTTCCTGTAGGAGAAGTTTGACTTTGGTCAAGTTTTCTCACTCTGTAAAACAAGCTAACAAAATTATATCATTTTCAAACAGCTCTCTGGAAGCATCATGATAATCTTTCCAAAAAACTTCCAAACTATTTTTCTCAAACATTTGATACTTGCTGCTGTCGCCGACTCAGGTTTAGATACAGTACAGCAAGATAACATGAGTTAACAAGCATTCTGAGTATTGCGCTGCAATACATGTCCCCTACCGGCAGTCTGTCGTCCGGAAAACTGTTGGGGAAATTCCCAAAGTTCAAAGTGCCATAACTTTGTCAAAAATGATCGAAACGTCGTGAAGTTCGAACTTGATCTGTAACATATCATGAGGAAACCATGTACCAAGTTTGAAATCATTCGCATTAAGAGTTTAGGGAAAAAAAGTCCGGAAATCTGTTCTTTGCGTGACGGACTGACAGACGGACAGACTGAAGGACGGAGGGACGGAGGGACGGAGGGACGGCGTGCAAACCTATAGTCCCCTCCGGTGTACACCGGTAGGGGACTAATAACTACTGAATAGCAGAAGCCAGTGGTAGAAATACTGATATAAAAAAGAAAGGCTTTTATTCTTGCGCTGATTGAACGAGTTTAAATATTGGAGGTTATATATTTGTTTGTAGGAAAAAAAATGTTTTGGGAGTGATGGAAGCAGCGGTATGTTGCCTATACACTGCCCCAGTTCAATTATTTTTAAAAAAATTCCTTGTAGGTTTTGATTAATTTCAAGCAATTACGACTTAAAACTTTTTTCTCCCCAAGGAGTGTTTCAGTATATCAGGGTGGAATAGACAGACAGACAGGCAGCATTAGCCTCGGTTATATATATATATATATATATATATATATATATATATATATATATATATATATATATATATATATATACATATATTGTTCAATATACATAAACTACCTTGCAGGTTAGCTGGGAGTACTCTTATTTGAGCTGTCTCATCTGGGTTTGATTGGCACTTTATCAGGCAACAGCATCACACCCAAGAGCAAACTATCATTATGTGGGAGATGTCAAGCTGGTGGCCTTGTTTGCTAGTAGTTGTTTGTATGTTTACAATAGAGTATACCATTGTGCACCGGTACTGTTGCAAAATGTCCAGCACTGATTGAGCTCCTAATTTGATTGAACTCCTGACTCCAAATTAAGAAGCCTTTTGCGATGGAGTGGAAATCTGTCCAGTATATTAATTATATTTAGCAAAAACACAAACAACTCACATCCTGCTTCCTGGCTATGTAGGATATGGTATCAGTATTGATAGTTCCCACCAGTCTCTCAAAGAGAAACATGATATTTCATGAACACCATCCGAGGCATACCGGTCAAAATTCGCTCCAGCTTGGTTGTCACCAAATCAGCATCTGCCTTGGTGAAGCACATGGGTGGCTTGAATTTGAGTACGTTACATGCAGGTCCATCGACACTCAGCAGCACTAGCTCATCCTTCAGCCTGCCACATATCAAGTCATTCTGCTCATTCAGCATTCACTGTGCATCAGTAAATGTGTTCACAATGTTAAAAATTTTCAATTGTGGCTTATGAACTGAACCTGAGATGTACACTACAAGAGAGTGGTTCAAGGATAACCTGCACTTCCTGTTCTAGAAAATGTGAATGTAAACTGAACGATATGTCTGGCCTTATTGAATTTCAGGTGTGACAAGATGCTTTCCACACATTCAATGCCGATTCACAGTTCTGCTGTAACATCACGCACAAACTTCATTAGACAAGGCTTCTGTTTGCGCCTCTTTTAGAAATACACATAGTGATTTGCACAGCTGTGACGTCACTTTATGTGTAGAAGATGCCACATGTGGCTACTATACAACTCCACAAACTTTCAGCAATGTGTTATTCCACCAGGGCCACGATCAATGTCATTACTCAGATAACTGCGAACTTATTCAACCGACTCAGGAGAATTGCCGCATCCCCAGAAACGGTATAAGCAGCAGTCAGGTGCTGGACATGCTGCAGACTGCAACATTGGTCCTTCATCTCCTCTATCACAGAATAGAATACTATTCACCAGTTTGGATAAACAGCCCATGTACCACACTCCTTGACACTCAGCTAAACACTGCAATGCGAGTTATTACAGTCACAATGCTAGAACGATACTCAGTATAACGCATATCTCCAACAGACAGATCCAGATCTTCACCAAAATCAAATGAATTCGTCCTTGTCACACACCCAACCTGTCCACAAAGTTTTGTCCGAGTCTGTCCATGTCTTTTTGAGAAATCCTGCTCAAAGAGACAGACAGACATACAAACATGGGTCGAAAACATAACTTCCGTCCACCTTTGGTGACGGAGGTAAAAATCGATTGGCCCACGTTTGCCTGACTCCAATCTGCCAATGGACCAGAATTCGTCACGAATTTGAGTGCATCCATGTCATCATTGAACTTCCCATGGGAAATTAGCTCAACAACACATCTGTGACTCACAAATAACCCAGTAACCTAGTGTACAGCACATTCACTGATGAACTGTGGGGGAAACCATGAGGACCTCTGAAAAGCATGAGGACCATAATGAGGACCACTGATGAGCAAACCGGACTAGCGTGATTATGATAAACAGGTTCCTTATCATGATCTAGTTAGTTTGAAGAACCCTATATCTCCTCCATTCCACAAAAGCTGTTGACTACACTTAACTCTACACAAGAACATCCCACAGTGCAGGTATCATCCACAAATAGAGGTTCCGTGATGATCCAAGCTGTTACTTTGGATATGGAGCGATCCCAAACATGGAGGGACCGGTAAATCACTTCCCCCAAATGATTATTTCAGTAGAAAGCAAAGCAATCGATTTCATATCACCAGAAGCCATCAATTCGATTGGTTTTCATGAATGAAAGAGCAAGTTAACCTTGAACCACAATCACATATCAATAAGTTACAATTCCAACTCCCTCAAATAGTTTTCCAAATGTTTTCCAAAAAGATAGTGCACTTCTTCATCCATTGTTATCGCTATTGATGTTCGATCAATTATCGCTTACAATACATGATCAAAATTTGATACATGATCAAATTGAAAGTTGATTTTATCCTGACCACTTACCTGAAGATCACCCGTTGAGCCTCAGCAGTGGCCGGCTCCTTTGTATTTCTGTCCAAGACCAGCTCCACTCCAATAAAGAGTCCCTTGCCTCTATCAAATAGAACGATGAACAGACTGTGCAGATTTTCACAACATCCCAGGAAATAATATGACGACATTAAAGATTACGCAGCAGAAATAGCTGTATAATAAATAATGTAATATGTCTTGCTCTTTGCTTTTCCTTACAAAATAAAATCATGTTAACTCTATAAATAGCTCCATAGAATGTTCCAGAATTATGCCAAAAAAAACAACTATTTCTAGTTTCCAGTTTTATTGTAGTGCCTTGTTATTTTGTTATTACATTGATGAACAGGATTAAATAATTAAATTGATACATGTGGGAAAATTACACACCCAGACCAGGAATCGAACCCAGGTCCTAGGTAAACCCATACCAATGCTCTACCATCTGAGCTATCTGGGCGACCCTGACCAAACATGCAATTTTCCCACAAATAGAATTGCCACTCTCTTTCTATCAATGCTTCCGGGGCACTCGCTGCCAATCATCGGAGCACCAACGGCCTGAACACGAGAGGGTCTTCCTCCAATTGGGGGAAAACTCCATGTCCTCTATTATAAACACCACTGGGGGCGTAGTGAAGCAATTGGATTAATGAATAGGATTAAATTTAATCAGGCCTTTGGTCTCAAAAGCACAATATCTCAAAAGGATGTGGACGGATTCGGACGAAATTTAGTGGATGAGTTGAGTATGTGATAAGAACAAGCCGATTAGATTTTGGTTCAGGTACAGATGCAGATCCGGCCTATCGGTGGGATGTAAAACGTAATCTGCTCAGCCTGGCGGAGGTATGCGCTCTACCGAGTGCCAGTCGAGTATAATTTGATTTGAAGTATCCTCATCAAATTTTACATCACCAACAGTACTTCTATCAGTGGCCTACCTGATGTCTCCAATAATGGGATGACGAGATTGCAGCTGGCGAAGCCTTGTGGCAAGGTGTGCCCCCACAATTTTGGCATTTTCCATCAGCTGCTCTTTCTCCAACACGTCAAGCACTGCTAATCCCACGGCACATGAAACAGGGTTTCCACCATACTGTGCAAAAAAGGAGATGCATGAGAGGTTAGCACTTAGTCGGACATGAAATAACAACATTTACTTGTTATTTGTTGTGCAAAACCTTTTTTCACGTAGCAAAAGATAACCAAAACAGTTTATTTATTGTTGAAGAACATAATTGCTATTTATTTTTGGAAGATTTATTTTTAAGGAAGGAAGAAGCACATAGTCATCTACCGAGAGATGTCTTTCGATACAGGAAAATCCCACACTCTCTCTTTGCCCCTCCATAAGAACTGGCGGACAGATCTCACAATGTATTTCTATGGTCAGCCTCTAAGAAAGGTAGAATCTCTGCAGTTTCTGGGCCTCACCACCATTGCTGGAGATTGCATTAATTTTGAGGGCCTTCATCTCCATTGAATCAATATGTGAAAGGTGAGAGGCAGGGGCACTAGCACAAAGTGGAGAGCAGCATTCCATCGAGCTGCGGATGAAGGTTCACAGTGGTAGGTCGGTACAACCTAGTAGGTCGCCGTGGCGCGCCCAGGTCTTGGTGGTGCGCAGCGAGGCCCATCGCAGACGTATGGTAATCGACTATTCCCAAACGATTAACCGCTTTACACAGCTGGATGCCTACCCCCTTCCGGGGATGGACGCGCTAGTGCAACAGGTGTCCCAGTATTCGGTCTATAGCACTCTCGATCTCCGTAGTGCGTACCACCAGATCCCTATCTCTAGGGCGGATCGTATCTATACCGCATTTGAGTCGGGGCAGCGGTTGTACCAATTTACGCGACTGCCTTTTGGGGTAACGAACGGGGTTCTTGTTTCCAGAGGGCCATGGATGACCTCGTTGCGCGGGAGCACTTAACCGATGTTTTCGTCTACCTCGATAATCTTACGGTTTGTGGATATGACCAAGGGCACCATGATGCTAATCTGAAGCGCTTCCTTGAGGTCGCGCAGCGGTATCACTTAACTATGAACGAGAGTAAGTGCCAATACTCCCTACGCACAATAGATCTTCTGGGGTACACCGTGACCCATGGCTCTGTCGCTCCGGATAAGGAGCGTCTGCGACCTTTGCTCGACATGGCCCCTCCCTGCGATCGGGCGTCCCTGAAGCGCGCCCTTGGGCTGTTCGCCCATTACTCCAAGTGGGTGCAAAGTTTCTCCGCGAAACTTCGCCCCCTTGTGGCCTGCGACACCTTCCCCCTGAGTCCGGCCGCATTGACGGCCTTTGACGGCCTTAAGGCCGACATCGCCCGAGCCGCCGTGGCGACGATCGACGAGAGCGGCTCGTTCGTCCTCGAAAGTGATGCCTCGGATCAGGCCATCGCGGCGACCCTCTCCCAAGGGGGGCGTCCCGTGGCTTTCTTTTCTCGGACTCTTACCACCGCTGAGCGGAGACACTCGTCCGTTGAAAAGGAAGCGTATGCGATCGTCGAGTCTATTCGGCGATGGCGCCCGTACTTACTCGGGCGGAGCTTCCAAATCATCACGGACCAGCAAAGCGTTGCGTTCATGTACGACACCTTACACGCCCAGCGCATTAAGAACGAGAGAATCACTCGCTGGCGTATCGAACTCGCCGACTTCTGTTACACCATCAAATATCGCCCGGGGAAGGATAACCAGGCCGCCGATGCCTTATCACGGCCAGCCACATGTGCCGGTATCACCTCTTTGGAGGGCCTACGGGTGCTGCATGCCACTGCGGGCCATCCCGGCGTAACGCGTTTCGCTCATTTTGTGCGGAGTGGGAATCTCCCATACTCGATTGACGATATCCGCCGTATCTGTCGCGACTGCGCTATCTGCGCGGAAATCAAACCGCGTTTCTATAACCCTCCCATGGGGACTCTGGTGAAGGCTACACGCCCGTGGGAACGCTTGGCGATGGATTTCAAGGGCCCATTGCCGGTGTCGAGCGGCTCTCGCTATCTGCTCACTATCGTAGATGAGTACTCGCGATTCCCCTTTGCTTATACGTGCACGGACATGACCGCTGCCACGGTGATGCGATGCTTACAGAACTTGTTCTCCATGTTCGGTTACCCGGCCTATGTCCATACCGACCGGGGTGCGGTCTTCTTGTCTCAGGAGGTGCGCGGCTATCTGCTTCAAAATAACATTGCGTCTAGTTACACCACGCCGTACAGACCCCAGGCTAATGGGCAGATCGAACGCTTCAACGGGATTATCTGGAGGGCCGTCATGCTCCACCTCCGGACCCTCGGCCGGGGCCTCGATAAATGGGCTTGGTCGCTACCTGCGGCGTTGAACTCGATCAGGGCTCTCCTGAGTACGGCAACCAACCAAACTCCCCACGAGCGACTTTTCCACCACCCCAGGAGCTCGGGGTGTATACGGTCTTTGCCCAGTTGGCTCGCGGGGCCCGGGCCGGCCTACCTTAAACGGGCGGTTCGCGCGAGCAAGTACGACCCCCTAGTGGACAAAGTGCAGATTCTCCAGGCTAATCCTGAGCATGCTCGTGTGATGACGACTGATGGCCGTGAGACTACTGTCTCCGTCCGTCACCTTGCCCCTTGCGGGGTCGACGACCTAAGTAGGGAATCGGACGAACCGATCGAACCCATTTATGAGGCTATGGCCTCTCCCGACGCTCCCATCGCCGAAAGTCTACCAACCCTCCCCTCGCCGAGACTACCTGGGCCCGACGACTTGGAGTTACCCCCTTCGTCACCCGACCCTGTTGGCGCCTCCGACGCCGGGGACACAGGGATACGTGATGCCGTACGCGGGGAATTTCGGACGCGTGCTGGCAGAGAAATTCGCCGCCCGGCCCGATACGGTTGGGTCGACTGATGTTCCACCCTGTTCGTGCTGATGCTCCCACGCTTCTAGCCGCACTGCCGTATAATTCTGACGGGGGGAGAATGTAGTGAAATCGTATTCGTACTGAACCCGGGGTGATGCTCGCTGCTCGTTGACACCGCTAGGGGCGTGACTATAAGACCCGCTGCTGTGGACGGTGCTCCGAGACTTCTCCTGTGACATGTTACATCTGGTAGACTCGCTAACGGTACGCCTGCATAGAATATCCAGCTTGCTTGCATTGAATGATATGAATGGACCCATGTGACGTCACATCGTATACTTATTGTATTTTCTACTTTACAGGATGATGTCATGATCTAAATGCAATTAAACCAAACCGTTGGACTAAAGTTGTGTGGACCTGATTGGTTTTACACAACAAAGGTCTTGTACATTGTTATTAGTTAGGTTTACCAAGGAAAGACTTGGTACAATGAAGGATGCCTAAGTTGCTTTTGGAGGCGAAGAAAGCTTGATAGAAGGCCGAGTCGTAGGGTTTGCTACTCACTTACAGGTGTTGAAGTCTTTGGCCTTGACGTATTTTGTCATCTCTCTTACTGTCTTGCTCCTGTAGTATTTTTTCAAGCCTGATTCTGTCCTTTAGAGTCTTGTGCACTCTGTCTCACCCACTCTCAGAGCTTCCAGGTCCCATGTTTTCCACCAGGTCTCCATAGCTTATTCTCCTTCACAAGTTTAAGCTTCAGCTGCACTCTCTACTGAAGTCTCCACAATAGATTCTGTAAGTGCCGACGCAAGCGTTGAATCACTCCTAATATTTGCCTTCCATCCCAGTCACCAACTCTTGACTGTTGCTTCTCGGCTCAATAGATGGAGCCTCTGAATCAGAAACAGGTCAGGGATGTGTCTCGCTTCTTATCCGGTGCCTTGGACACAGTCGTCTGCATCAGCACGGGCGTCTGGGTGTGGCATCCTTGTCTTGCATCATGTCTCGCAGACCGACATCCTTCATGCGTACAAATGGCATGTGGCTTTTGATGGCTCTTCATCAACTGAGCACCTCGGTTGGTAATGAAGTGGGTAAAATCTTGTGAAATTGCCTCTACTGGAATGGGTTTGATTCCCATTGTTTTGGTTAAAGCCCTATGGAAGGTTGTTCACTCCTGTAGAAGGCCAGTACACCTGGATCCCAGTTGTAGGAGGCCAATACATCTCGATACTGGAAGTCACAGAGGGCAAGGTTCTGAAAATCATCAGCATCGTCCATAATTGGGTTGTCACACAGATTATACTCTTTTGTCACTACAGACAGGATGGTCTTTCAATCTTTGACCATCCAGTCTTACTCCTCCTGCCTTTTCAGCCATCATCTCACCACAGCTCTACCTGGATGAACGTATTCGTCCAGAAACTCCACAAAATCAACCTTTCAAAGATTGGTCTTCTTCATAACCTGCATTGCATTGTACCACTCTTTTCTCCAACTGTGGAATTGCCTCCATTTATCTGTCCATTCACATTCCTCCCTCCACTGCTTCAATGTTGCAGCTCGTAATGTCTTTAATCGTTGTGTGTTCCATTGGACCCCTCGCCATACTTGATCTATTCTTGCAGGTCATGTTCATGTCTGTTGTTTGACTGTCAACGTGTTCCTTTCTTTGTCTCTCAAAACCCCTTCATCCTCTGTTGTTCTGCTCCTCTATGAGCCTCAACCTTGTGTACATTTTGCCCACTCCACCTCTCCCTCCATTCCTTCCTCCACATGTGTGAAATTGCATTTCCCAGTCTGTTGTCCAATCCTATTCCCTCGATATTTCAAGACTTCAGCCCACCATCACCTCATTGTTTGTCCCCTATTTACCTTTGATCTCTTCTCTATCATGTCGGATCCCATACTGTCCGTTTACGTCCTGCTCCTCTCATCATGCTGGCAATAATGTGTATCCATATGTTGCTGCCCACGTATCTCCCAATTACATCACTATCAGTACATTGACTCCCCACCCTCTGTTTTAAATTTTCTTTGACATCTGTATTTTTTAAATATTGCTCTTCTCTCTGAGCTGGCTCCCCTGCCTCACATCTTGCTCAGCTAGAAATCATGGAAACCAAGGCCTTCAAGATTATTAGAATATCCATGGGCCTATCACTTCACCATCGCAGATGGGTTTGTGGTCTCTGGCTTCTACCACCTCCTTTCTTGCACCCTCTACTCTTTCCATGCTTTGTCACCCCCAGGTCTCTGCAGGGCTCACACAACCCACCATGAACTCCCTTCTGATGAAACTACCTAAATCCAGAATCACTGCTCACCTCTACTCATCTGTTTCTCTTTTTCCCGCCTGTTGAATCAACTTGTACGTTTTCTTCCATCTCATTTTTCCCTCCAGGTCTTCCAGACAGCTGCTCACCACCATCTTAGATTGTCCCCAATCCAAAACCATGATATTTTCTACCCTGTTAACCCCCTACCCAAATCCCTCCTTCCAAATTTCCTTCGTGAGAGTTTCCTTCTGTATCCATGTCGTCCACCCCATACATCCTCTCCTGCCCCCCATTCCTCCCAACACCCATTGCTTGTCCAAGTCTGCCTCTACCTTGGCCTTCAACTCTGCTGTTGGGGTTTCCCCCTCTCTCAACTGTTCCTTTTGTCCCGTTGTGTTCTGATCCGTTCAGTGTACTAGCACTAGCTCTTCCACGAGCCTCGACCAGTTATACAAAAAAAATGAATAAAGTGTGTTTTTAAAGATTAGAATTAGAGAGACTCACAGTGTTGAAGTACTCGATGCTGGAGGTGCTGGCGATGGCTGTAGTAGTCACCACACATGCTAGAGGGTACCCATTACCCATTGGCTTTCCCATGGTCACCATATCCGGTACAAATCCATGCTGCAGCTGAAATGCCCAGAAGGAAGAGCCGACACGTCCGAAGCCAACCTGAACTTCATCTGCAATGAACACCCCACCTGCGTTGTGCACATGTCTGCAGCCATGAAACCAGGGATGTGAAGGAAGCGGAAAGAAAGTATTAAAACCGTAACCATGTAATTAATACCAAATTATATGAAATTCATCATTTAAGATTCAAAGCCTGATGTTGGCTTTTCGGTTAGGGTGCCGGCTTGGGATCCTAGGATCCTGGGTTCGCAATCCCAGTCGATCGCTGAAATAACACCAGGGGGGTTGACTCAGCCTGTCATCCTTCTGAGGTCGGCAAATTGAGTACCAGTTCATAATTGAGTACCAGTTCATAATTGAGTACCAGTTCACTGGTAATTCCTTGTGTGTCGCAAGAGGAGACTAACAGGGTTGGGGGCAGGAAGAGCATCAGGCCATAAAACATTGCTTCAAAAAAAGGCCAACCCCTGCTCTGCTGGGAAAAATGGCCTCCAAGGTGGTTCATCACTCAAGATCCATGGGACAATTGCATTACATAAAAAAAATTGAGGAAAGGCCATGGGATGATATTGGTAAAGGAGTAATGTGCACGATGGATTTCAAGTAATTCGTATGAAACTTTTCGGAATAAAACATGGCGCCACCAATGAACTTTGTGACGATTTGCTGACAAATGGAAAGGGAAGCAAGACTTTTGAATACCAGGTGGATATGAGATTCAGAAACCAGACAAAACAGCATTAGTGATAGGATGAGTAGGAGAGAAAAAAAATTACATGGAGAGAGGAGTTTAAAGTTTCGGCAGGAAGAACGATACACCGTCCGGCTGATACGCTTCGGAAATGCCCGTCTCTTATTAGGAGTTATTACCCTCGCCAGAGGAGAGGGTATTGCATTTGAGTCCTTTGTTTGTTTGTTTGTCCGCACAGACTAAATAAGATTTTCTCTGCAACCGTTGGTCCGATTGACAGGAAATTTTCACCATAGGTGCAACTCCACCTGTATATATTTTTTTAATGATAAATATGACGTCATAATTCTGCAAGTACAAAACTTCATCCAATCTAAAATGAAATTTCTTGAGCATCATCTAGGGATAAAATGGTGGAGAAAAAAATAATGACGTCATCGGTCACGTGGTTCGGCTGCCATTTTTGTTTTAACATAAAAGCCTTAAAAACCACTAAAAACATGTCCTGGCGAGGGTCTGCAATCTCTGATTGCTCTTTATAGTTGTTTATTGTTTCGGACAGTCGGTTATGTAAGATGAATATATAGCACAAACAGACAGAAGGAAAAGTAGAGGAGATGAAATAACATAGCTTTTGACAGATAAATGGCTGAAATTGTATGTGTGGGTGTAGGCGTAGAGCGCACACCAAGAAAAAGAGAGTACAGTAATTAGTTTTTCTTCTTCTTCTTCTTCTTCATCGCATGCATAAATTAAGACACCAACTAAGTGCTGTGTTGAAAACAGTCAGAATTTTAAAAAAAGTATTACTTTCTCATTTCCAGTAGTCAGTCATTTTAACCTCAACTGTGGATTTTGCATTTGGGTGAATTTGTTTGTCTATCCACAAATATTAGGTATACCGGAAAGTAATGTTGTTAAAGAGCTTAAAAAAACGACATTACTTTCCGGTACACCTAATATGCTAACTTTGACGACAAATGCCACCTGGTGGTAGCCGGTATTACAGGTAACAAAAAAAATTTCAACCGTCTACCTCTATAACGTAAGTAATTGGAGAATGAGAGTACGTCTATAAAGTATGTACAATTAGAATGAGAGTATGTCTTAAATTATGTCCAATTAGAATGAATGTACGTCTATAAAGTATGCACTACTAGAATGAGAATACGTCTATAAAGTATGTACTATTAGAATGAGAGTACGTCTATAAAGTATGTACTATTAGAATGTGAGTACCTCTATAAAGTATGTACAATTAGAATGTGAGTACCTCTATAAAGTATGTACTATTAGAATGAGAGTACGTCTATAAAGTATGTACGACTAGAATGAGAATACATCTATAAAGTATGTACAATTAGAATGTGAGTATGTCTATAAAGTATGTACAATTAGAATGTGAGTACCTCTATAAAGTATGTACTATTAGAATGTGAGTACCTCTATAAAGTATGCACTATTAGAATGTGAGTACGTCTATAAAGTATGCACTATTAGAATGTGAGTACCTCTATAAAGTATGTACCATTAGAATGAGAGTACGTCTATAAAGTATGTACTACTAGAATGAGAGTATGTCTATAAAGTATGTACTATTAGAATGAGAGTACGTCTATAAAGTATGTACTACTAGAATGAGAGTATGTCTATAAAGTATGTACTATTAGAATGAGAGTACGTCTATAAAGTATGTACTATTAGAATGTGAGTACCTCTATAAAGTATGTACTATTAGAATGAGAGTACGTCTATAAAGTATGTACTATTAGAATGAGAGAACGTCTATAAAGTATGTACTACTCGAATGAGAGTACCTCTATATAAAAGTATGTACTATTAGAATGAGAGTACGTCTATAAAGTATGTACTATTAGAATGAGAGTACGTCTATAAAGTATGTACTATTAGAATGAGAGTACGTCTATAAAGTATGTACTATTAGAATGAGAGTACGTCTATAAAGTATGTACTATTAGAATGAGAGTACGTCTATAAAGTTTGTACTATTAGAATGAGAGTACGTCTATAAAGTATGTACTATTAGAATTAGAGTACGTCTATAACGTATGTACAATTAGAATGAGAGTACGTCTATAAAGTATGTCCTACTAGAATGAGAGTACGTCTATAAAGTATGTACTATTAGAATGAGAGTACGTCTATAAAGTATATAATATTAGAATGTGAGTACCTCTATAAAGTATGTACCATTAGAATGTGAGTACGTCTATAAAGTATGTACTATTAGAATGTGAGTACCTCTATAAAGTATGTACAATTAGAATGAGAGTACGTCTATAAAGAATGTACTATTAGAATGAGAGTACGTCGATAAAGTATGTACTATTAGAATGAGAGTACGTCTATAAAGTTTGTAGTATTAGAATGTGAGTACGTCTATAAAGTATGTGCTATTAGGAACGTGTAGCGGTTCCCGCTGAATGTACACAATCGCCTTGCACCTGCCAGGACGCGGCCAGGGCGCGATTGCCATGCGGGCTCGTCCGGACGGGCCCAGACGCGCCTCTCCTGGGCATGCCCGGACTCGCTGTTCCCGGGCACGCCCGAACCTCCCGGGCACGCCCGGTCTCATCTTTCCCGGGCATGCCCGCTCTCGCCTTTCCAGGGCTCGCCCAGAGCGCCCGGGCACGCCCAGCCTCGACTTGCCAGACCGCGTCCAGGCGCCCGGGCATGTCCAGATTCGCCTTTCCAGGGCTCGCCCAGAGCGTCCGGGCATGCCCGCTCTCGCCTTTCCAGGGCTCGCCCAGAGCGCTCGGGCACGCCCAGCCTCGACTTGCCAGGCCGCGTCCAGGACGCCGGGGCATGTCCAGACTCGCCTTTCCAGGACTCGCCCTTGACACCCGGGCATGCCCGGTCTCGGTTTTCCCGGGCAAACGCCCGGGCATAAATGTGTATATATATTGCTGCCCGATAAACGGGCTTTTCAGAATACCTGAGCTGTTTTGTTTCAATAAAGCAACTCGGACGAATTCCGTCTTTGGTCGGGTCAATTCTTTCGACTCGCGTTGGAGCGCAGCTCCTTCACTGGTGACCTACCGACATGGACACGGCAGTGACTCTTAAACTGCCTACCTTCTGGGAGGCTCACGCGGCTGTTTGGTTCGCCCAGGAGGACTCCCAGTTCACCCTGCGAGGCATCACCGCGGACGACACCCTCTTCCACCACGTCGTGGCAGCGCTCGGTTCCGCCACCGCGGCCCACGCCCTCAGCCTCCTCGAGCACCCGCCGGCTGCCGACAAGTATGACGCGCTGAAGACGCTCCTCCTCGACGCTTTCGCCCTCTCACCGGCGGCATGCGCACGGCGCCTGCTCGACCTGCCCGAGCTCGGCGACAAGCACCCGTCCGAGCGCATGGACTATATGCTCTCGTTGCTCGGTGAGCACTCTCCGGATTTTCTGTTCCGCGAGCTGTTCCTTCGCCAGCTGCCTCACCCGGTGCTCAACGCGCCCATCGCCCTCACTACGGACGCCTCCAACTACGCGGAGGGCGCCGTCCATGAACAATGGGTGGACGGGGTTTGGCAGCCACTCGCTTTTTTCAGCCGGCAGCTCCGGCCGAACGAGTTAAAATACAGCACGTTCGACCGCGAGCTGCTCGGTCTATTCCTGGCCGTTCGCCATTTCCGACACCTCCTGGAGGGCCGCCCGTTCACGGCTTTCGTCGACCACAAGCCATTGGTCAACGCAATGGCCAAAGTCACGGAGCCGTAGTCGGCCCGACAGCAGCGCCACCTCTCCGCCGTTTCGGAATTCACCACAGACATCCGGCACGTCGCCGGCAAAGACAACGCCGTGGCCGACTGTCTTTCTCGGGCCAGCGCGAACGCGGTCCACCTCGGCGTGGACTTCGCGCTCATGGCGGCCGACCAGACCACCGACACCTCGGTGCAGGCCCTCCGGGTGGCGGACACGGGCCTCCGCATGGCCAACATCCCCTTCGCGGGCACCGTCCTGCTCTGCGACGTCTCCCAGGGCCAGCCTCGCCCCATCGTGCCCGTTTCCTGGCAGCGCTGCATCTTCGCCTCCATCCACCGCCTTTCTCACCCGGGCCGGAAAGCTTCTCAGAAGCTGGTGTCAGCGCGTTTCGTCTGGCACGGCCTTCGACGGAACGTCCGCGACTGGGCCAACGCCTGCACGGCCTGCCAGCGGGCCAAGGTCCACCGCCACACCCAGGCCCCGCTAGCACCTTTCACCGTGCCTGCACGGCGTTTCGACCACGTCCACGTGGACCTGGTGGGTCCCCTACCCCAATCGCGGGGGTTCACCCACCTGCTCACCATGGTGGACAGGACCACCGGGTGGCCGGAGGCCATGCCCCTCACCTCCACCACCACCGCCGACGTGGCGCAGGCGTTCATCGCCACCTGGGTCGCGCGCTTCGGCGCACCGGCGGACATCTCGTCCGACCAACATGCCCACAGTTCACGTCCGAACTTTGGGGTGCGGTCGCCCGCTCGTTGGGGGTCACGCTGCACCGCACCACGGCCTACCACCCCCAAGCCAACGGGTTGTGCGAGCGGTTTCACCGCTCCATGAAGGCGCACTCATGGCTGGCCTTCAGGACGACGGTTGGACCGACCGGCTGCCGTGGGTCCTTTTGGGCCTCCGCAAGCCCCCAAGGAGGACCTCCGGGCGTCCGCCGCCGAGCTCGTCTACGGCCAGCCTCTCCACGTCCCGGGCGAGTTCGTGCCCGACACTACCAGTCCCTGGTCCGCCGCACACCAGCGCTCGGACCTCCAGGAGGCCGCCCGCCGATTTGCCCCCGTGCCAACGTCCCGCCACAGTGGCCCCCAGTCCTACGTCCCCCCGGCGCTTCGCACAGCGGAGTACGTCTTTGTGCGTCATGACGCGCACCGGGGGCCACTCCGGCCGCCGTACGACGGGCCCTTCCGGGTCCTGCGATGGGGCGACAAGTCCTTCGTCGTCGACGTGGGCGGCCGGTCGGACCGGATCTCTGTGGACCGCCTCAAACCGGCGCACGTGGACGTCGACCGACCACCACGGTTGGCCCTTCCTCCGCGGTGAGGCCGCCCCACGTCTACAGTTCCCCCCGCTCGACCACCCACCACCGGATCGGACCCCCCCCCCCCCACGACCCTCCAGGGGTCGCTTCGGCCGGGTCATCCGGACCCCCCTTAAATTGACCCTGCCGGTGCAGGTCGATTCTGGAGGGGCGTGTGTAGCGGTTCCCGCTGAATGTACACAATCGCCTTGCACCTGCGAGGACGCGGCCAGGGCGCGATCGCCATGCCGGGTTCGTCCGGACGGGCCCAGACGCGCCTCTCCTGGGCATGCCCGGACTCGCTGTTCCCGGGCACGCCCGAACCTCCCGGGCATGCCCGGTCTCGTCTTTCCCGGGCATGCCCGCTCTCGCCTTTCCAGGGCTCGCCCAGAGCGCCCGGGCACGCCCAGCCTCGACTTGCCAGGCCGCGTCCAGGACGCCCGGGCATGTCCAGACTCACCTTTCCAGGGCTCGCCCAGAGCGTCCGGGCATGCCCGCTCTCGCCTTTGCAGGGCTCGCCCAGAGCGCTCGGGCACGCCCAGCCTCGACTTGCCAGGCCGCATCCAGGACGCCCGGGCATGTCCAGACTCGCCTTTCCAGGACTCGCCCTTGACACCCGGGCATGCCCGGTCTCGGTTTTCCCGGGCAAACGCCCGGGCATAAATGTGTATATATATTGCTGCCCGATAAACGGGCTTTTCAGAATACCTGAGCTGTTTTGTTTCAATAAAGCACCTCGGACGAATTCCGTCTTTGGTCGCGTCAATTCTTTCGACTCGCGTTGGAGCGCAGCTCCTTCAACGTGTTTTTTTCATGTAAAGTACGTACTATAAGAACATGAGTACATCTTATATAGTGCGTATCATTGGAACATGAATCTGTACAATAAAACCGAAAAGGTCTGTTTGTCTTATGTATGAGCATAAACCTATGTCATCAATGCATCGTCTATACACCACACAAACACCCCAGCACACCAACAACACACAAAATACACCACACAACACAAGTCCTGGTGAGCGTCTGCAATCTCTGATTGCATTGTTATTATATCATTTGTTTTGTTTGCTATAAATAATATATCATTACTGTACATCATTGTTGCAAATATTGGCTCAACGGAAACTCTTTCAAATTAGGCCCTAAGATCTTCCTGAAAGAAATCCCTTAAGACCATATATGGAAACAAAACCTGAAGAACTTCTGCAAACAAACACCCAAAGAACATCTGGAAACAAACATCATAAGGCCATAAGGGGTAAACCCGGCGTCTACATATCAGCACACCTACCTCCCCCTCCTCCATGTCTTTCACACACTCATAAGCTACTGAATGGCTCATTATTGGTTTAATTATTTTCATATACATTCATTCATTTGCAGAAATAATAGAAGTGGAGATGACATATTGAAAGGGGCGGTTGCAGAACATGTAACCTAGGAGGGTCTGGTGCTGCACTTATGTGTGCAGCTTAGTCATTCAACACTCTATCAAATGACTACTTATTTAACCCCCCTAATTAATGTCACCTTTTTTGTGGTGTCGGTGGGGGAAAATTTTGGCACAAATCTTTCACGAATCTGGTTACTAGGTCTGTCGGTCAACTAAAGGTAGCAAGAATTTGTCATTTGTTCAGAGTGCCCACACCAGCAGATGGAACATCAAGGATAATATCCATCTGAGGAACAGTTCATACCAATCTGACAGTTTATAATCAGTTTCGGAATTGACGCCAAGTAGATATCTCAAAGATTGTGATACTTCTGGCCTATCCCATCAGTCTGAATCAGTCAGCACAGTTTTTTGTATACAATGTCGAGGTTCGTGGAGAAGTGAAAATATATAATATATTAGGACGAACAAGAACAAAAGGAAGAGTAGAAAGAGAGGGGGAAACATACGGACAGCAGGAATGAGGAACAAAATAGAGTGAGAATTGGAGAAACTAGGGCATGCCCGTACTATATATATATCTAAAATTATATCCCCCCCCTCTATTTACATGAAATGGTTTGGTCCAAAGCGAACGGCTTGCGAGTACGGTGACAATCCCCCCCCCCCTCTATTTACATGAAATGGTTTGGTCCAAAGCGAACGGCTTGCGAGTACGGTGTTTTTTATCGGACCCGTGGAATTATAGATAGTAGTTTTAATTAGTTTTAAAACATAGTTTAACGGCAACATAGTTTTCCAACGTGAAATAAATGAATACGCTCTCAAATGTGCCGTCCGAGGCAGAGTCTGTTCGCCACGTTCGGCACACGCGATAGCTCGCTGCTCTCTGATTGGTTGAATCGTTTTTTGGACATAGCTCGGTAACTACTTCTCCGATTAATATGAAACCTTGAAAAGGCACATCCTCGGGTCCCCAGCAATATACCTGGCAAGTTTAAAGTATATCGGACCCGTGGTTGTCGAGAAACAGCGGTCACAGACAAACAAACAAACAAACAAACACACATACAGAGATTACTGGAATTATAGATAGATAAGGGATGAAGAATGGGAGTTAGGGGGCACACATGGGGGTGAACGACAAGGATATACAGTAAGCACAAAATCTCAGGAAGGAAAAACTGGAAACTTGGAAAGACGTGGGCTTGGGGATGGTTAATGGCAGGAGAAATAATAATGGGTTTGGATTGGGCATCATTTAAGATGGTGGTGAACAGCTGTCTGGAAACCCAGGAGGGAATAATTAGATTGAGGAGAATATGGAAGTTAATCCCACAGGTGGAACAAAAAAGGAAGGAATGAGTTTAGATGAGAATTGATTCATTTTTGGGGGATTTTCACCAGAATGGGGTTGATGGTGGACCGCGTGCATCCTGCAGAAACATGGGGGGGGGGGGGGGGGGGGGGGGGGACAAATCACGGAAAGAGCAGAGGGTGCACGACCAGAAAAGAGGTGGTAGAAGACAGGTAGACTACCAACCTGTCTGCAATGGGAAAGTGATCCGTACATCGAATCAGCTTCATCGTGGGAGATTCCAATTATCTTGAAGGCCTTGGTTTCCATGGCGTCAATCTGAGCAAGGTGTAAGGCAGGGCAATCAGCCCACAGGGGAGAGCAGTACTCCATCAAGCTGTCAATGAAGGCCTTAAAGGTCAACATGATGGAGGAGGCCCAGTCGGCGAATCACTTGGAAGGACAACTTAGATATGTGGTTTGTGCAAGAAAGATCATGGCAGATAGTGAGACCCAAAGTATTGAGTGACTGAACTTCTTAAAGAGGATTGTTAAGAAAGTAGATGGGAGGGTTTTCTGATGTTCCTTTCAGAGAGACACTTTGAGAATGTGGGATTTCTCAGGATTTAAAGACATATTCCAATTGTTTGATCAGCTTGTGATTCTATCCAGGTCTGGAGAGCGTGAAGAGGCTGCTGCCTGCCTATCTGAAGGATGAGGGATGTCATGGCAGAGGGTGGAGTCATCAGCACAAAGATAAAAGGATTTTCCAGATTCAGAGAGATCGTTGACAAAGATTATAAGACTGGGCCTAGAACACTGTCTTGAGGCACTCTGGACTTCTTGAAAAAGAGGAGATGAGAGGATCCAGTTGAGTGCCACACATTGGCTATGAGGGTAGGAGGAAGTCAGTAAGCCATGTGTGATGCCAGGCATAATGAGGAAAAGTTGATAGATTTTTAGGCATATTTACATTTGGATATTTTATACATAGAAAGACGTCATGCTAACATTATATAGTATCATTGTAATTGTTTTAGCCATAATTGTGCGATGCACGGTGACATTTATCAACATTTTGAGGATTAACAAAATGGCGATTCTGTGACCTCTCGATCGATCTGGTACTTTAACGATGTATGTTTCATGCTCGTTAGTTGTGAAAACGTTCGAGAATAAAAGGTACGCTTTTTAAACGCTGATGACTCGACTTTACAGTATTTTCTAAGTGTATCATTTTGTACACATTTGAATGGGCGGCCATTTTTCCCCAAGCCATCCCTACATATGGAATACCACTGCACTCCATAAGAATTTCATGAAGCCTCACATACATTTTCATGTATGATTTTGGTTTCCGTATTTGAGTTCGGACAAAGCTACCTTTGAATGAGTTCAGCAGAGATACCAAATTGATTCCAAGGTTACATTGGATAAATTATTTAGAGCAATTGAGGAAGATCGAGATTTTTACATTCAAAATGAGTCGATGAAAGAGAGATATTACAGACATTTTAAAGATAATGAAGGGCAGAGGTAATAGATGTAGGGAAGGCTTAAGAAAAAAAGGATGGGACAGGACCAGTGGTGGAGCCTGAGAGCGAAACGTTATCACAGAAGCAAGGTAGAGGACTATTTCACACGGATAGTCATAAATATATGGAATGCATTCCTGGGAATGTGTTCACAGTAATTGGATTTCAAATTAAATTGAATAAGCACTGGGGATAGGGGGTACATCCTTGCAGAAATGGCAGATACATTGGGATTGGTTGATTATGAACTGTGGATGGTGTGTGCATACTGCGTGCCATTTGGATACATCCTAATGTTATCATTCTCATAATAAGGTATGAATCGTGAATATGTCATCTGTGTTAATTTAGCTCCTATCCAATGGCTCCGCTTTTCCCCTTTCCCCTTCCCCCAAAAGCCTCATCTTCCATATGTTGCAAAGAACAGTGTCTTGTCTGTTACGTACATCCTTGGGCTTCCCTCTCCCTTTTAACTTTCACTTTTCCCATTCCCACATACTCTTCTTCATCCCTACTTCCTCTCCTGATTCCTTCTTCTAATTTCTCACTGCCCCCCTTTCCTTACACCCTGTAATGCATGTTTAAGAACACTGCTTGAATATAAAGAGCACTCAGAGGGCAGTTGTGACAATGTGACCTTGATTTCAATTCTCAGCCAGTGCCCAATGTTATGTCACCACGTGCAGTTACCATGTTAGCACGTACTCAATGACACGCTGAAAGTATCCTTCTGGTGGATAACTTGCCCTCCACAGCTCTGTAAAGACTCAGCCACAAACGCCGCAATCTGAGCACACAAAGAAACAATCCTACAACTTCACCTGACGTCCTATTTTAAGGACGATTAAGCAGATTTCAATTCTAATCAAAAAGTCCATACCGGTACCTTCTAAATACCTTTTTCGGTAACTTCAGGTCTGTTGGAGTGTTTCAAAGGGCAGGTGACACCTTTGAATATACCATTATTATCGCTTATGCCTCGACTTTACAGTATTTTCTAAGTGTATCATTTTGTACACATTTGAATGGGCGGCCATTTTTCCCCAAGCCATCCCGACATATGGAATACCACTGCACTCCATAAGAATTTCATGAAGCCTCACATACAGGAGGGGGGAAGGGAGGGGAGGGGGAGGGGAGGGGGAGAGGGAGGGGGAGGGGAGGGGGAGGGGAGGGGGAAGGAGGAAGGGGAGGGGGAAGGGAGGGGGAAGGAGGAAGGGGACGGGAAGGGGGAGGCGGAAGGGGGAGGGGAGGGGGAAGGGGGAGGGGGAGGGGAAGGGGGGAAGGGAGGGGTAGGGGGAAAGGGAGGGGGAGGGAGGGGGAGGAGGAAAGGGGAGAGGAATGGGGGGGAGGGAGGGGGAGGATGGAAGGGGAGAGGAACGGGGGGGGGGGAAGAGGGGGGAGGGGAGAAGAGGGGGGAGGGAAGGGGAGGGGGGAGGAGGAGGCAGAGGGGTAAGGGGGAGAGGGCGGGGGAGGGGGAAAGGGAAGGGGTAGGGGGGAAAGGGAAGGGGTAGGGGGGGAAAGGGAAGGGGTAGGGGGGAAAGGGAGGAGGAGGGGAGGGAGGGGGAGGAGGGAAGGGGAGGGGCGGGGAACGGGGGGGAGGTGAGGGGGAGGGGGGAGGGGAGAAGAGGGGGGGAGGGGAGAAGAGGGGGGGAGGGGAGAAGAGGGGGGGAGGGGGATGGAGGGGAGGGGGAGGTGGGAGGGGGAAGGGGAGGGGGAAAGGGAGAGGGAGGGGGAGGGGGAAGGGGGAGGAGGAGGGGAGGGAGGGGAGGAGGGGAAGGGGAGGGGAGGGAGGGGAAAGGGGGGAGGTGAGGGGGAGGGGAGGGGAGAAGAGGGGGGAGGGGAGAAGAGGGGGGGAGGGGAGAAGAGGGGGGAGGGGGAGGGAGGGGAGGGGGAGGTGGGAGGGGAAGGGGAGGGGGAAAGGGAAAGGGAGGGGGAGGGGGAAGCGGTGAGGGGGACGGGGGTAGGGGGGAAAGGGAGGGGGAGGGGAGGGAGGGGAGGAGGGAAGGGGAGGGGAGGGATATAGATGGTTACTGGCAATTGATCACATCCACAAATGATGTAATCCACACAATTTATGTACTTTACATAACGTTAATAGGAATACATGGCCGTGTAGATGGGAAATACAGTTTGTTTGAAATACAGTTTGAAATACAGTTTGTGTCATCTTCTGTCTCTCGCTGTCTGGCCCTCGCCAGACGTTGTTGATTGGCGTTTAGACGTGCCGTTCTCTCATCTTCTG
>NW_027619857.1:0-28570 GCF_964187855.1 Myxine glutinosa
AAAAGTCTTTATTCCACACTAATACAAGTGCAAAAGTGGTTTCCTGCACCAACACAAGTGTGAAAAGTGTCTTTTCAACACTAACACAAGTGCGAAAAGTGGTTTTTCCACACTAATACAAGTGCAGAAAAGTGGTTTCCTGCACCAACACAAGTGCGAAAAGTGGTTTTTCAACACTAACACAAGTGTGAAAAGTGGCTTTTCAACACTAACACAAGTGCGAAAAGTGGTTTTTCACACTAATACAAGTGCAAAAGTGGTTTCCTGCACCAACACAAGTGCGAAAAGTGGTTTTTCAACACTAACACAAGTGCGAAAAGTGGTTTTTCAACACTAACACAAGTGCGAAAAGTGGTTTTTCAACACTAACACAAGTGCGAAAAGTGTTTTTCCACACTAATACAAGTGCAAAAGTGGTTTCCTGCACCAACACAAGTGCGAAAAGTGGTTTTTCAACACTAACACAAGTGCGAAAAGTGGTTTTTCAACACCTAACACAAGTGCGAAAAGTGGTTTTTCAACACTAACACAAGTGCAAAAGTGTTTTTTCCACACTAATACAAGTGCAAAAAGTGGTTTCCTCAGCACCAACACAAGTGCGAAAAGTGGTTTTTCAACACTAACACAAGTGCGAAAAAGTGGTTTTTCAACACTAACACAAGTGCGAAAAGTGGTTTTTTACAACACTAACACAAGTGCGAAAAAGTGGTTTTTCCACACTAATACAAGTGCAAAAGTGGTTTCCTACACCAACACAAGTGCGAAAAGTGGTTTTTCAACACTAACACAAGTGCGAAAAAGTGGTTTTTCAACACTAACACAAGTGCGAAAAGTGGTTTTTTCCACACTAATACAAGTGCAAAAGTGGTTTCCTGCACCAACACAACAGTGCGAAAAGTGGTTTTTCAACACTAACACAAGTGCGAAAAGTGGTTTTTTCCACACTAATACAAGTGCAAAAGTGGTTTCCAGCACCAACACAAGTGCGAAAAGTGTTTTTCCACACTAACACAAGTGCGAAAAGTGGTTTTTCAACACTAACACAAGTGCGAAAAGTGGTTTTTCAACACTAACACAAGTGCGAAAAAGTGTTTTTTCCACACTAATACAAGTGCAAAAGTGGTTTCCTGCACCAACACAAGTGCGAAAAGTGGTTTTTCAACACTAACACAAGTGCGAAAAGTGGTTTTTCAACACTAACACAAGTGCGAAAAGTGGTTTTTCAACACTAACACAAGTGCGAAAAGTGTTTTTTCCACACTAATACAAGTGCAAAAGTGGTTTCCCTGCACCAACACAAGTGCGAAAAGTGGTTTTTCAACACTAACACAAGTGCGAAAAGTGGTTTTTCAACACTAACACAAGTGCGAAAAGTGGTTTTTCCACACTAATACAAGTGCAAAAGTGGTTTTCCTGCACCAACACAAGTGCGAAAAGTGGTTTTTCAACACTAACACAAGTGCGAAAAGTGGTTTTTCAACACTAACACAAGTGCGAAAAAGTGGTTTTTCAACACTAACACAAGTGCGAAAAGTGTTTTTTCCACACTAATACAAGTGCAAAAGTGGTTTCCTGCACCAACACAAGTGCGAAAAGTGGTTTTTCAACACTAACACAAGTGCGAAAAGTGGTTTTTCAACACTAACACAAGTGCGAAAAGTGGTTTTTCAACACTAACACAAGTGCGAAAAAGTGTTTTTTCCACACTAATACAAGTGCAAAAGTGGTTTCCTGCACCAACACAAGTGCGAAAAGTGGTTTTTCAACACTAACACAAGTGCGAAAAGTGGTTTTTCAACACTAACACAAGTGCAAAAAGTGTTTTTTCCACACTAATACAAGTGCAAAAGTGGTTTCCTGCACCAACACAAGTGCGAAAAGTGGTTTTTCAACACTAACACAAGTGCGAAAAGTGGCTTTTCAACACTAACACAAGTGCGAAAAGTGGTTTTTCCACACTAATACAAGTGCAAAAGTGGTTTCCTGCACCAACACAAGTGCGAAAAGTGGTTTTTCAACACTAACACAAGTGCGAAAAGTGGTTTTTCAACACTAACACAAGTGCGAAAAGTGGTTTTTCAACACTAACACAAGTGCGAAAAAGTGTTTTTTTCCACACTAATACAAGTGCAAAAGTGGTTTCCTGCACCAACACAAGTGCGAAAAGTGGTTTTTCAACACTAACACAAGTGCGAAAAGTGGTTTTTCAACACTAACACAAGTGCGAAAAGTGGTTTTTCAACACTAACACAAGTGCGAAAAGTGTTTTTTCCACACTAATACAAGTGCAAAAGTGGTTTCCTGCACCAACACAAGTGCGAAAAGTGGTTTTTCAACACTAACACAAGTGCGAAAAGTGGTTTTTCCACACTAATACAAGTGCAAAAGTGGTTTCCTGCACCAACACAAGTGCGAAAAGTGGTTTTTCAACACTAACACAAGTGCGAAAAGTGGTTTTCAACACTAACACAAGTGCGAAAAGTGGTTTTTTCCACACTAATACAAGTGCAAAAGTGGTTTCCTGCACCAACACAAGTGCGAAAAGTGGTTTTTCAACACTAACACAAGTGCGAAAAGTGGTTTTTCAACACTAACACAAGTGCGAAAAGTGGTTTTTCAACACTAACACAAGTGCGAAAAGTGTTTTTTCCACACTAATACAAGTGCAAAAGTGGTTTCCTGCACCAACACAAGTGCGAAAAGTGGTTTTTCAACACTAACACAAGTGCGAAAAGTGGTTTTTCAACACTAAGACAAGTGCAAAAAGTGTTTTTTCCACACTAATACAAGTGCAAAAGTGGTTTCCTGCACCAACACAAGTGCGAAAAGTGGTTTTTCAACACTAACACAAGTGCGAAAAGTGGTTTTTCAACACTAACACAAGTGCGAAAAGTGGTTTTCAACACTATCACAAGTGCAAAAGTGTTTTTTCCACACTAATACAAGTGCAAAAGTGGTTTCCTGCACCAACACAAGTGCGAAAAGTGGTTTTTCAACACTAACACAAGTGCGAAAAGTGGTTTTTCAACACTAACACAAGTGCGAAAAGTGGTTTTTCCACACTAATACAAGTGCAAAAGTGGTTTCCTGCACCAACACAAGTGCGAAAAGTGGTTTTTCAACACTAACAAAAGTGCGAAAAAGTGTTTTTTCCACACTAATACAAGTGCAAAAGTGGTTTCCTGCACCAACACAAGTGCGAAAAGTGGTTTTTCAACACTAACACAAGTGCGAAAAGTGGTTTTTCAACACTAACACAAGTGCGAAAAGTGGTTTTTCAACACTAACACAAGTGCGAAAAGTGTTTTTTCCACACTAATACAAGTGCAAAAGTGGTTTCCTGCACCAACACAAGTGCGAAAAGTGGTTTTTCAACACTAACACAAGTGCGAAAAGTGGTTTTTCAACACTAACACAAGTGCAAAAAGTGGTTTTTCAACACTAACACAAGAGCGAAAAGTGTTTTTTCCACACTAATACAAGTGCAAAAGTGGTTTCCTGCACCAACACAAGGTGCGAAAAGTGGTTTTTCAACACTAACACAAGTGCGAAAAGTGGTTTTTCAACACTAACACAAGTGCGAAAAGTGGTTTTTTCAACACTAATACAAGTGCAAAAGTGGTTTCCTGCACCAACACATGTGCGAAAAGTGGTTTTTTCAACACTAACACAAGTGCGAAAAGTGGTTTTTCAACACTAACACAAGTGCGAAAAGTGGTTTTTCCACACTAATACAAGGTGCAAAAGTGGTTTCCTGCACCAACACAAGTGCGAAAAGTGGTTTTTCAACACTAACACAAGTGCGAAAAGTGGTTTTTCAACACTAACACAAGTGCAAAAAGTGGTTTTTTCAACACTAACACAAGAGCGAAAAGTGTTTTTTCCACACTAATACAAGTGCAAAAGTGGTTTCCTGCACCAACACAAGTGCGAAAAGTGGTTTTTCAACACTAACACAAGTGCGAAAAGTGGTTTTTCAACACTAACACAAGTGCGAAAAGTGTTTTTTTCCACACTAATACAAGTGCAAAAGTGGTTTCCTGCACCAACACAATTGCGAAAAGTGGTTTTTCAACACTAACACAAGTGCGAAAAGTGTTTTTTCCACACTAATACAAGTGCAAAAGTGGTTTCCTGCACCAACACAAGTGCGAAAAGTGGTTTTTCAACACTAACACAAGTGCGAAAAGTGGTTTTTCAACACTAACACAAGTGCGAAAAGGTTGTTTTTCAACACTATCACAAGTGCAAAAAGTGTTTTTTCCACACTAATGCAAGTGCAAAAGTGGTTTCCTGCACCAACACATGTGCGAAAAGTGGTTTTTCAACACTAACACAAGTGCGAAAAGTGGTTTTTCAACACTAACACAAGTGCGAAAAAGTGTTTTTTCCACACTAATACAAGTGCAAAAGTGGTTTCCTGCACCAACACAAGTGCGAAAAGTGGTTTTTCAACACTAACACAAGTGCGAAAAGTGGTTTTTTCCACACTAATACAAGTGCAAAAGTGGTTTCCTGCACCAACACAAGTGCGAAAAGTGGTTTTTCAACACTAACACAAGTGCGAAAAGTGGCTTTTCAACACTAACACAAGTGCGAAAAGTGGTTTTTTCCACACTAATACAAGTGCAAAAGTGGTTTCCTGCACCAACACAAGTGCGAAAAGTGGTTTTTCAACACTAACACAAGTGCGAAAAGTGGTTTTTCAACACTAACACAAGTGCGAAAAGTTGTTTTTCAACACTATCACAAGTGCAAAAAGTGTTTTTTTCCACACTAATGCAAGTGCAAAAGTGGTTTCCTGCACCAACACATGTGCGAAAAGTGGTTTTTCAACACTAACACAAGTGCGAAAAGTGGTTTTTCAACACTAACACAAGTGCGAAAAGTGTTTTTTCCACACTAATACAAGTGCAAAAGTGGTTTCCTGCACCAACACAAGTGCGAAAAGTGGTTTTTCAACACTAACACAAGTGCGAAAAGTGGTTTTTTCCACACTAATACAAGTGCAAAAGTGGTTTCCTGCACCAACACAAGTGCGAAAAGTGGTTTTTCAACACTAACAAAAGTGCGAAAAGTGGTTTTTCAACACCATCACAAGTGCAAAAAGTCTTTATTCCACACTAATACAAGTGCAAAAGTGGTTTCCTGCACCAACACAAGTGCGAAAAGTGGTTTTTCAACACTAACACAAGTGCAAAAAGTGGCTTTTCAACACTACCACAAGTGCGAAAAGTGGTTTTTTCCACACTAATACAAGTGCAAAAGTGGTTTCCTGCACCAACACAAGTGCGAAAAGTGGTTTTTCAACACTAACACAAGTGCGAAAAGTGGTTTTTCAACACTAACACAAGTGCGAAAAGTGGTTTTTCAACACTAACACAAGTGCGAAAAGTGTTTTTTTCCACACTAATACAAGTGCAAAAGTGGTTTCCTGCACCAACACAAGTGCGAAAAGTGGTTTTTCAACACTAACACAAGTGCGAAAAGTGTTTTTTCCACACTAATACAAGTGCAAAAGTGGTTTCCTGCACCAACACAAGAAGTGCGAAAAGTGGTTTTTCAACACTAACACAAGTGCGAAAAGTGGTTTTTCAACACTATGACAAGTGCAAAAAGTGTTTTTTCCACACTCATACAAGTGCAAAAGTGGTTTCCTGCACCAACACAAGTGCGAAAAGTGGTTTTTCAACACTAACTCAAGTGGGAAAAGTGGTTTTTCAACACTAACACAAGTGCGAAAAGTGGTTTTTCAACACTATCACAAGTGCCAAAAGTGTTTTTTCCACACTAATACAAGTGCAAAAGTGGTTTCCTGCACCAACACAAGTGCGAAAAGTGGTTTTTCAACACTTACACAAATGCGAAAAGTGGTTTTCCAACACTAACACAAGTGCGAAAAAGTGGTTTTTCCACACTAATACAAGTGCAATAGTGGTTTCCTGCACCAACACAAGTGCGAAAAAGTGGTTTTTCAACACTATCAAAAGTGCAAAAAGTGTTTTTTCCACACTAATACAAGTGCAAAAGTGGTTTCCTGCACCAACACAAGTGCGAAAAGTGGTTTTTCAACACTAACACAAGTGCGAAAAGTGGTTTTTCAACACTAACACAAGTGCGAAAAGTGGTTTTTCAACACTAACACAAGTGCGAAAAGTGATTTTTCCACACTAATACAAGTGCAAAAGTGGTTTCCTGCACCAACACAAGTGCGAAAAGTGGTTTTTCAACACTAACACAAGTGCGAAAAGTGGTTTTTCAACACTAACACAAGTGCAAAAAGTGGTTTTTCGACACTAACACAAGAGCGAAAAGTGTTTTTTCCACACTAATACAAGTGCAAAAGTGGTTTCCTGCACCAACACAAGTGCGAAAAGTGGTTTTTCAACACTAACACAAGTGCGAAAAGTGGTTTTTCAACACTAACACAAGTGCGAAAAGTGGTTTTTCAACACTAATACAAGTGCAAAAGTGGTTTCCTGCACCAACACATGTGCGAAAAGTGGTTTTTCAACACTAACACAAGTGCGAAAAGTGGTTTTTCAACACTAACACAAGTGCGAAAAGTGGTTTTTCCACACTAATACAAGTGCAAAAGTGGTTTCCTGCACCAACACAAGTGCGAAAAGTGGTTTTTCAACACTAACACAAGTGCGAAAAGTGGTTTTTCAACACTAACACAAGTGCAAAAAGTGGTTTTTCAACACTAACACAAGAGCGAAAAGTGTTTTTTCCACACTAATACAAGTGCAAAAGTGGTTTCCTGCACCAACACAAGTGCGAAAAGTGGTTTTTCAACACTAACACAAGTGCGAAAAGTGGTTTTTCAACACTAACACAAGTGCGAAAAGTGGTTTTTCAACACTAACACAAGTGCGAAAAGTGTTTTTTCCACACTAATACAAGTGCAAAAGTGGTTTCCTGCACCAACACAATTGCGAAAAGTGGTTTTTCAACACTAACACAAGTGCGAAAAGTGTTTTTTCCACACTAATACAAGTGCAAAAGTGGTTTCCTGCACCAACACAAGTGCGAAAAGTGGTTTTTCAACACTAACACAAGTGCGAAAAGTGGTTTTTCAACACTAACACAAGTGCGAAAAGTTGTTTTTCAACACTATCACAAGTGCAAAAAGTGTTTTTTCCACACTAATGCAAGTGCAAAAGTGGTTTCCTGCACCAACACATGTGCGAAAAGTGGTTTTTCAACACTAACACAAGTGCGAAAAGTGGTTTTTCAACACTAACACAAGTGCGAAAAGTGGTTTTTCCACACTAATACAAGTGCAAAAGTGGTTTCCTGCACCAACACAAGTGCGAAAAGTGGTTTTTCAACACTAACACAAGTGCGAAAAGTGGTTTTTCCACACTAATACAAGTGCAAAAGTGGTTTCCTGCACCAACACAAGTGCGAAAAGTGGTTTTTCAACACTAACACAAGTGCGAAAAGTGGTTTTTCAACACTAACACAAGTGCGAAAAGTGGTTTTTCAACACTAACACAAGAGCGAAAAGTGTTTTTTCCACACTAATACAAGTGCAAAAGTGGTTTGCTGCACCAACACAAGTGCAAAAGTGGTTTCCTGCACCAACACAAGTGCGAAAAGTGTTTTTTCCACACTAATACAAGTGCAAAAGTGGTTTCCTGCACCAACACAAGTGCGAAAAGTGGTTTTTCAACACTAACACAAGTGCGAAAAGTGGTTTTTCAACACTATCACAAGTGCAAAAAGTGTTTTTTTCCACACTAATACAAGTGCAAAAGTGGTTTCCTGCACCAACACAAGTGCGAGTAGTGGTTTTTCAACACTAACAAAAGTGCGAAAAGTGGTTTTTCAACACTATCACAAGTGCAAAAAGTCTTTATTCCACACTAATACAAGTGCAAAAGTGGTTTCCTGCACCAACACAAGTGCGAAAAGTGGTTTTTCAACACTAACACAAGTGCGAAAAGTGGCTTTTCAACACTAACACAAGTGCGAAAAGTGGTTTTTCCACACTAATACAAGTGCAAAAGTGGTTTCCTGCACCAACACAAGTGCGAAAAGTGGTTTTTCAACACTAACACAAGTGCGAAAAGTGGTTTTTTGAACACTAACACAAGTGCGAAAAGTGGTTTTTCAACACTAACACAAGTGCGAAAAGTGTTTTTTCCACACTAATACAAGTGAAAAAGTGGTTTCCTGCACCAACACAAGTGCGAAAAGTGGTTTTTCAACACTAACACAAGTGCGAAAAGTGTTTTTTCAACACTATGACAAGTGCAAAAAGTGTTTTTTCCACACTCATACAAGTGCAAAAGTGGTTTCCTGCACCAACACAAGTGCGAAAAGTGGTTTTTCAACACTAACTCAAGTGCGAAAAGTGGTTTTTCAACACTAACACAAGTGCGAAAAGTGGTTTTTCAACACTATCACAAGTGCCAAAAGTGTTTTTTCCACACTAATACAAGTGCAAAAGTGGTTTCCTGCACCAACACAAGTGCGAAAAGTGGTTTTTCAACACTAACACAAATGCGAAAAGTGGTTTTCCAACACTAACACAAGTGCGAAAAGTGGTTTTTCCACACTAATACAAGTGCAATAGTGGTTTCCTGCACCAACACAAGTGCGAAAAGTGGTTTTTCAACACTATCAAAAGTGCAAAAAGTGTTTTTTCCACACTAATACAAGTGCAAAAGTGGTTGCCTGCACCAACACAAGTGCGAAAAGTGGTTTTTCAACACTAACACAAGTGCGAAAAGTGGTTTTTCTACACTAACACAAGTGCGAAAAGTGGTTTTTCAACACTAACACAAGTGCGAAAAGTGTTTTTTCCACACTAATACAAGTGCAAAAGTGGTTTCCTGCACCAACACAAGTGCGAAAAGTGGTTTTTCAACACTAACACAAGTGCGAAAAGTGGTTTTTCAACACTAACACAAGTGCGAAAAGTTGTTTTTCAACACTATCACAAGTGCAAAAAGTGTTTTTTCCACACTAATGCAAGTGCAAAAGTGGTTTCCTGCACCAACACATGTGCGAAAAGTGGTTTTTCAACACTAACACAAGTGCGAAAAGTGGTTTTTCAACACTAACACAAGTGCGAAAAGTGGTTTTTCCACACTAATACAAGTGCAAAAGTGGTTTCCTGCACCAACACAAGTGCGAAAAGTGGTTTTTCAACACTAACACAAGTGCGAAAAGTGGTTTTTCAACACTAACACAAGTGCAAAAAGTGGTTTTTCAACACTAACACAAGAGCGAAAAGTGTTTTTTCCACACTAATACAAGTGCAAAAGTGGTTTCCTGCACCAACACAAGTGCGAAAAGTGGTTTTTCAACACTAACACAAGTGCGATAAGTGGTTTTTCAACACTAACACAAGTGCGAAAAGTGGTTTTTCAACACTAACACAAGTGCGAAAAGTGTTTTTTCCACACTAATACAAGTGCAAAAGTGGTTTCCTGCACCAACACAAGTGCGAAAAGTGGTTTTTCAACACTAACACAAGTGCGAAAAGTGGTTTTTCAACACTAACACAAGTGCGAAAAGTTGTTTTTCAACACTATCACAAGTGCAAAAAGTGTTTTTTCCACACTAATGCAAGTGCAAAAGTGGTTTCCTGCACCAACACATGTGCGAAAAGTGGTTTTTCAACACTAACACAAGTGCGAAAAGTGGTTTTTCAACACTAACACAAGTGCGAAAAGTGGTTTTTCCACACTAATACAAGTGCAAAAGTGGTTTCCTGCACCAACACAAGTGCGAAAAGTGTTTTTCAACACTAACACAAGTGCGAAAAGTGGTTTTTCAACACTAACACAAGTGCAAAAAGTGGTTTTTCAACACTAACTCAAGTGCGAAAAGTGTTTTTTCCACACTAATACAAGTGCAAAAGTGGTTTCCTGCACCAACACAAGTGCGAAAAGTGGTTTTTCAACACTAACACAAGTGCGATAAGTGGTTTTTCAACACTAACACAAGTGCGAAAAGTGGTTTTTCAACACTAACACAAGTGCGAAAAGTGATTTTTCCACACTAATACAAGTGCAAAAGTGGTTTCCTGCACCAACACAAATGCGAAAAGTGGTTTTTCAACACTAACAAAAGTGCGAAAAGTGGTTTTTCAACACTATCACAAGTGCAAAAAGTCTTTATTCCACACTAATACAAGTGCAAAAGTGGTTTCCTGCACCAACACAAGTGTGAAAAGTGTCTTTTCAACACTAACACAAGTGCGAAAAGTGGTTTTTCCACACTAATACAAGTGCAAAAGTGGTTTCCTGCACCAACACAAGTGCGAAAAGTGGTTTTACAACACTAACACAAGTGTGAAAAGTGGCTTTTCAACACTAACACAAGTGCGAAAAGTGGTTTTTCCACACTAATACAAGTGCAAAAGTGGTTTCCTGCACCAACACAAGTGCGAAAAGTGGTTTTTCAACACTAACACAAGTGCGAAAAGTGGTTTTTCAACACTAACACAAGTGCGAAAAGTGGTTTTTCAACACTAACACAAGTGCGAAAAGTGGTTTTTCCACACTAATACAAGTGCAAAAGTGGTTTCCTGCACCAACACAAGTGCGAAAAGTGGTTTTTCAACACTAACACAAGTGCGAAAAGTGGTTTTTCAACACCAACACAAGTGCGAAAAGTGGTTTTTCAACACTAACACAAGTGCGAAAAGTGTTTTTTCCACACTAATACAAGTGCAAAAGTGGTTTCCTGCACCAACACAAATGCGAAAAGTGGTTTTTCAACACTAACACAAGTGCGAAAAGTGGTTTTACAACACTAACACAAGTGCGAAAAGTTGTTTTTCAACACTAACACAAGTGTGAAAAGTGGTTTTTCCACACTAATACAAGTGCAAAAGTGGTTTCCTGCACCAACACAAGTGCGAAAAGTGGTTTTTCAACACTAACACAAGTGCAAAAAGTGGTTTTCCAACACTAACACAAGTGCGAAAAGTGGTTTTTCCACACTAATACAAGTGCAATAGTGGTTTCCTGCACCAACACAAGTGCGAAAAGTGGTTTTTCAACACTATCAAAAGTGCAAAAAGTGTTTTTTCCACACTAAGACAAGTGCAAATGTGGTTTCCTGCACCAACACAAGTGCGAAAAGTGGTTTTTCAACACTAACACAAGTGCGAAAAGTGGTTTTTCAACACTAACACAAGTGCGAAAAGTGGTTTTTCAACACTAACACAAGTGCGAAAAGTGTTTTTTCCACACTAATACAAGTGCAAAAGTGGTTTCCTGCACCAACACAAGTGCGAAAAGTGGTTTTTCAACACTAACACAAGTGCGAAAAGTGGTTTTTCAACACTAACACAAGTGCGAAAAGTGGTTTTTCAACACCTATCACAAGTGCAAAAAGTGTTTTTTCCACACTAATACAAGTGCAAAAGTGGTTCCCTGCACCAACACATGTGCGAAAAGTGGTTTTTCAACACTAACACAAGTGCGAAAAGTGGTTTTTCAACACTAACACAAGTGCGAAAAGTGGTTTTTCCACACTAATACAAGTGCAAAAGTGGTTTCCTGCACCAACACAAGTGCGAAAAGTGGTTTTTCAACACTAACACAAGTGCGAAAAGTGGTTTTTCAACACTAACACAAGTGCAAAAAGTGGTTTTTGAACACTAACACAAGAGTGAAAAGTGTTTTTTCCACACTAATACAAGTGCAAAAGTGGTTTCCTGCACCAACACAAGTGCGAAAAGTGGTTTTTCAACACTAACACAAGTGCGATAAGTGGTTTTTCAACACTAACACAAGTGCGAAAAGTGGTTTTTCAACACTAACACAAGTGCGAAAAGTGATTTTTCCACACTAATACAAGTGCAAAAGTGGTTTCCTGCACCAACACAAGTGCGAAAAGTGGTTTTTCAACACTAACAAAAGTGCGAAAAGTGGTTTTTCAACACCATCACAAGTGCAAAAAGTCTTTATTCCACACTAATACAAGTGCAAAAGTGGTTTCCTGCACCAACACAAGTGCGAAAAGTGGTTTTTCAACACTAACACAAGTGCAAAAAGTGGCTTTTCAACACTGCCACAAGTGCGAAAAGTGGTTTTTCCACACTAATACAAGTGCAAAAGTGGTTTCCTGCACCAACACAAGTGCGAAAAGTGGTTTTTCAACACTAACACAAGTGCGAAAAGTGGTTTTTCAACACTAACACAAGTGCGAAAAGTGGTTTTTCAACACTAACACAAGTGCGAAAAGTGTTTTTTCCACACTAATACAAGTGCAAAAGTGGTTTCCTGCACCAACACAAGTGCGAAAAGTGGTTTTTCAACACTAACACAAGTGCGAAAAGTGGTTTTTCAACACTAACACAAGTGCGAAAAGTGGTTTTTCAACACTAACACAAGTGCGAAAAGTGTTTTTTCCACACTAATACAAGTGCAAAAGTGGTTTCCTGCACCAACACAAGTGCGAAAAGTGGTTTTTCAACACTAACACAAGTGCGAAAAGTGGTTTTTCCACACTAATACAAGTGCAAAAGTGGTTTCCTGCACCAACACAAGTGCGAAAAGTGGTTTTTCAACACTAACACAAGTGCGAAAAGTGGCTTTTCAACACTAACACAAGTGCGAAAAGTGGTTTTTCCACACTAATACAAGTGCAAAAGTGGTTTCCTGCACCAACACAAGTGCGAAAAGTGGTTTTTCAACACTAACGCAAGTGCGAAAAGTGGTTTTTCAACACTAACACAAGTGCGAAAAGTGGTTTTTCAACACTAACACAAGTGCGAAAAGTGTTTTTTCCACACTAATACAAGTGCAAAAGTGGTTTCCTGCACCAACACAAGTGCGAAAAGTGGTTTTTCAACACTAACACAAGTGCGAAAAGTGGTTTTTCAACACTATGACAAGTGCAAAAAGTGTTTTTTCCACACTCATACAAGTGCAAAAGTGGTTTCCTGCACCAACACAAGTGCGAAAAGTGGTTTTTCAACACTAACTCAAGTGGGAAAAGTGGTTTTTCAACACTAACACAAGTGCGAAAAGTGGTTTTTCAACACTATCACAAGTGCCAAAAGTGTTTTTTCCACACTAATACAAGTGCAAAAGTGGTTTCCTGCACCAACACAAGTGCGAAAAGTGGTTTTTCAACACTTACACAAATGCGAAAAGTGGTTTTCCAACACTAACACAAGTGCGAAAAGTGGTTTTTCCACACTAATACAAGTGCAATAGTGGTTTCCTGCACCAACACAAGTGCGAAAAGTGGTTTTTCAACACTATCAAAAGTGCAAAAAGTGGTTTTTCCACACTAATACAAGTGCAAAAGTGGTTTCCTGCACCAACACAAGTGCGAAAAGTGGTTTTTCAACACTAACACAAGTGCGAAAAGTGGTTTTTCAACACTAACACAAGTGCGAAAAGTGGTTTTTCAACACTAACACAAGTGCGAAAAGTGATTTTTCCACACTAATACAAGTGCAAAAGTGGTTTCCTGCACCAACACAAGTGCGAAAAGTGGTTTTTCAACACTAACACAAGTGCAAAAAGTGGTTTTTCAACACTAACACAAGTGCAAAAAGTGGTTTTTCAACACTAACACAAGAGCGAAAAGTGTTTTTTCCACACTAATACAAGTGCAAAAGTGGTTTCCTGCACCAACACAAGTGCGAAAAGTGGTTTTTCAACACTAACACAAGTGCGAAAAGTGGTTTTTCAACACTAACACAAGTGCGAAAAGTGGTTTTTCAACACTAATACAAGTGCAAAAGTGGTTTCCTGCACCAACACATGTGCGAAAAGTGGTTTTTCAACACTAACACAAGTGCGAAAAGTGGTTTTTCAACACTAACACAAGTGCGAAAAGTGGTTTTTCCACACTAATACAAGTGCAAAAGTGGTTTCCTGCACCAACACAAGTGCGAAAAGTGGTTTTTCAACACTAACACAAGTGCGAAAAGTGGTTTTTCAACACTAACACAAGTGCAAAAAGTGGTTTTTCAACACTAACACAAGAGCGAAAAGTGTTTTTTCCACACTAATACAAGTGCAAAAGTGGTTTCCTGCACCAACACAAGTGCGAAAAGTGGTTTTTCAACACTAACACAAGTGCGAAAAGTGGTTTTTCAACACTAACACAAGTGCGAAAAGTGTTTTTTCCACACTAATACAAGTGCAAAAGTGGTTTCCTGCACCAACACAATTGCGAAAAGTGGTTTTTCAACACTAACACAAGTGCGAAAAGTGTTTTTTCCACACTAATACAAGTGCAAAAGTGGTTTCCTGCACCAACACAAGTGCGAAAGTGGTTTTTCAACACTAACACAAGTGCGAAAAGTGGTTTTTCAACACTAACACAAGTGCGAAAAGTTGTTTTTCAACACTATCACAAGTGCAAAAAGTGTTTTTTCCACACTAATGCAAGTGCAAAAGTGGTTTCCTGCACCAACACATGTGCGAAAAGTGGTTTTTCAACACTAACACAAGTGCGAAAAGTGGTTTTTCAACACTAACACAAGTGCGAAAAGTGGTTTTTCCACACTAATACAAGTGCAAAAGTGGTTTCCTGCACCAACACAAGTGCGAAAAGTGGTTTTTCAACACTAACACAAGTGCGAAAAGTGGTTTTTCCACACTAATACAAGTGCAAAAGTGGTTTCCTGCACCAACACAAGTGCGAAAAGTGGTTTTTCAACACTAACACAAGTGCGAAAAGTGGCTTTTCAACACTAACACAAGTGCGAAAAGTGGTTTTTCCACACTAATACAAGTGCAAAAGTGGTTTCCTGCACCAACACAAGTGCGAAAAGTGGTTTTTCAACACTAACACAAGTGCGAAAAGTGGTTTTTCAACACTAACACAAGTGCGAAAAGTTGTTTTTCAACACTATCACAAGTGCAAAAAGTGTTTTTTCCACACTAATGCAAGTGCAAAAGTGGTTCCCTGCACCAACACATGTGCGAAAAGTGGTTTTTCAACACTAACACAAGTGCGAAAAGTGGTTTTTCAACACTAACACAAGTGCGAAAAGTGGTTTTTCCACACTAATACAAGTGCAAAAGTGGTTTCCTGCACCAACACAAGTGCGAAAAGTGGTTTTTCAACACTAACACAAGTGCGAAAAGTGGTTTTTCAACACTAACACAAGTGCAAAAAGTGGTTTTTGAACACTAACACAAGAGTGAAAAGTGTTTTTTCCACACTAATACAAGTGCAAAAGTGGTTTCCTGCACCAACACAAGTGCGAAAAGTGGTTTTTCAACACTAACACAAGTGCGATAAGTGGTTTTTCAACACTAACACAAGTGCGAAAAGTGGTTTTTCAACACTAACACAAGTGCGAAAAGTGATTTTTCCACACTAATACAAGTGCAAAAGTGGTTTCCTGCACCAACACAAGTGCGAAAAGTGGTTTTTCAACACTAACAAAAGTGCGAAAAGTGGTTTTTCAACACCATCACAAGTGCAAAAAGTCTTTATTCCACACTAATACATGTGCAAAAGTGGTTTCCTGCACCAACACAAGTGCGAAAAGTGGTTTTTCAACACTAACACAAGTGCAAAAAGTGGCTTTTCAACACTGCCACAAGTGCGAAAAGTGGTTTTTCCACACTAATACAAGTGCAAAAGTGGTTTCCTGCACCAACACAAGTGCGAAAAGTGGTTTTTCAACACTAACACAAGTGCGAAAAGTGGTTTTTCAACACTAACACAAGTGCGAAAAGTGGTTTTTCAACACTAACACAAGTGCGAAAAGTGTTTTTTCCACACTAATACAAGTGCAAAAGTGGTTTCCTGCACCAACACAAGTGCGAAAAGTGGTTTTTCAACACTAACACAAGTGCGAAAAGTGGTTTTTCAACACTAACACAAGTGCGAAAAGTGGTTTTTCAACACTAACACAAGTGCGAAAAGTGTTTTTTCCACACTAATACAAGTGCAAAAGTGGTTTCCTGCACCAACACAAGTGCGAAAAGTGGTTTTTCAACACTAACACAAGTGCGAAAAGTGGTTTTTCCACACTAATACAAGTGCAAAAGTGGTTTCCTGCACCAACACAAGTGCGAAAAGTGGTTTTTCAACACTAACACAAGTGCGAAAAGTGGCTTTTCAACACTAACACAAGTGCGAAAAGTGGTTTTTCCACACTAATACAAGTGCAAAAGTGGTTTCCTGCACCAACACAAGTGCGAAAAGTGGTTTTTCAACACTAACGCAAGTGCGAAAAGTGGTTTTTCAACACTAACACAAGTGCGAAAAGTGGTTTTTCAACACTAACACAAGTGCGAAAAGTGTTTTTTCCACACTAATACAAGTGCAAAAGTGGTTTCCTGCACCAACACAAGTGCGAAAAGTGGTTTTTCAACACTAACACAAGTGCGAAAAGTGGTTTTTCAACACTATGACAAGTGCAAAAAGTGTTTTTTCCACACTCATACAAGTGCAAAAGTGGTTTCCTGCACCAACACAAGTGCGAAAAGTGGTTTTTCAACACTAACTCAAGTGGGAAAAGTGGTTTTTCAACACTAACACAAGTGCGAAAAGTGGTTTTTCAACACTATCACAAGTGCCAAAAGTGTTTTTTCCACACTAATACAAGTGCAAAAGTGGTTTCCTGCACCAACACAAGTGCGAAAAGTGGTTTTTCAACACTTACACAAATGCGAAAAGTGGTTTTCCAACACTAACACAAGTGCGAAAAGTGGTTTTTCCACACTAATACAAGTGCAATAGTGGTTTCCTGCACCAACACAAGTGCGAAAAGTGGTTTTTCAACACTATCAAAAGTGCAAAAAGTGGTTTTTCCACACTAATACAAGTGCAAAAGTGGTTTCCTGCACCAACACAAGTGCGAAAAGTGGTTTTTCAACACTAACACAAGTGCGAAAAGTGGTTTTTCAACACTAACACAAGTGCGAAAAGTGGTTTTTCAACACTAACACAAGTGCGAAAAGTGTTTTTTCCACACTAATACAAGTGCAAAAGTGGTTTCCTGCACCAACACAAGTGCGAAAAGTGGTTTTTCAACACTAACACAAGTGCGAAAAGTGGTTTTTCAACACTAACACAAGTGCGAAAAGTGGTTTTTCAACACCTATCACAAGTGCAAAAAGTGTTTTTTCCACACTAATACAAGTGCAAAAGTGGTTCCCTGCACCAACACATGTGCGAAAAGTGGTTTTTCAACACTAACACAAGTGCGAAAAGTGGTTTTTCAACACTAACACAAGTGCGAAAAGTGGTTTTTCCACACTAATACAAGTGCAAAAGTGGTTTCCTGCACCAACACAAGTGCGAAAAGTGGTTTTTCAACACTAACACAAGTGCGAAAAGTGGTTTTTCAACACTAACACAAGTGCAAAAAGTGGTTTTTGAACACTAACACAAGAGTGAAAAGTGTTTTTTCCACACTAATACAAGTGCAAAAGTGGTTTCCTGCACCAACACAAGTGCGAAAAGTGGTTTTTCAACACTAACACAAGTGCGATAAGTGGTTTTTCAACACTAACACAAGTGCGAAAAGTGGTTTTTCAACACTAACACAAGTGCGAAAAGTGATTTTTCCACACTAATACAAGTGCAAAAGTGGTTTCCTGCACCAACACAAGTGCGAAAAGTGGTTTTTCAACACTAACAAAAGTGCGAAAAGTGGTTTTTCAACACCATCACAAGTGCAAAAAGTCTTTATTCCACACTAATACAAGTGCAAAAGTGGTTTCCTGCACCAACACAAGTGCGAAAAGTGGTTTTTCAACACTAACACAAGTGCAAAAAGTGGCTTTTCAACACTGCCACAAGTGCGAAAAGTGGTTTTTCCACACTAATACAAGTGCAAAAGTGGTTTCCTGCACCAACACAAGTGCGAAAAGTGGTTTTTCAACACTAACACAAGTGCGAAAAGTGGTTTTTCAACACTAACACAAGTGCGAAAAGTGGTTTTTCAACACTAACACAAGTGCGAAAAGTGTTTTTTCCACACTAATACAAGTGCAAAAGTGGTTTCCTGCACCAACACAAGTGCGAAAAGTGGTTTTTCAACACTAACACAAGTGCGAAAAGTGGTTTTTCAACACTAACACAAGTGCGAAAAGTGGTTTTTCAACACTAACACAAGTGCGAAAAGTGTTTTTTCCACACTAATACAAGTGCAAAAGTGGTTTCCTGCACCAACACAAGTGCGAAAAGTGGTTTTTCAACACTAACACAAGTGCGAAAAGTGGTTTTTCCACACTAATACAAGTGCAAAAGTGGTTTCCTGCACCAACACAAGTGCGAAAAGTGGTTTTTCAACACTAACACAAGTGCGAAAAGTGGCTTTTCAACACTAACACAAGTGCGAAAAGTGGTTTTTCCACACTAATACAAGTGCAAAAGTGGTTTCCTGCACCAACACAAGTGCGAAAAGTGGTTTTTCAACACTAACGCAAGTGCGAAAAGTGGTTTTTCAACACTAACACAAGTGCGAAAAGTGGTTTTTCAACACTAACACAAGTGCGAAAAGTGTTTTTTCCACACTAATACAAGTGCAAAAGTGGTTTCCTGCACCAACACAAGTGCGAAAAGTGGTTTTTCAACACTAACACAAGTGCGAAAAGTGGTTTTTCAACACTATGACAAGTGCAAAAAGTGTTTTTTCCACACTCATACAAGTGCAAAAGTGGTTTCCTGCACCAACACAAGTGCGAAAAGTGGTTTTTCAACACTAACTCAAGTGGGAAAAGTGGTTTTTCAACACTAACACAAGTGCGAAAAGTGGTTTTTCAACACTATCACAAGTGCCAAAAGTGTTTTTTCCACACTAATACAAGTGCAAAAGTGGTTTCCTGCACCAACACAAGTGCGAAAAGTGGTTTTTCAACACTTACACAAATGCGAAAAGTGGTTTTCCAACACTAACACAAGTGCGAAAAGTGGTTTTTCCACACTAATACAAGTGCAATAGTGGTTTCCTGCACCAACACAAGTGCGAAAAGTGGTTTTTCAACACTATCAAAAGTGCAAAAAGTGGTTTTTCCACACTAATACAAGTGCAAAAGTGGTTTCCTGCACCAACACAAGTGCGAAAAGTGGTTTTTCAACACTAACACAAGTGCGAAAAGTGGTTTTTCAACACTAACACAAGTGCGAAAAGTGGTTTTTCAACACTAACACAAGTGCGAAAAGTGATTTTTCCACACTAATACAAGTGCAAAAGTGGTTTCCTGCACCAACACAAGTGCGAAAAGTGGTTTTTCAACACTAACACAAGTGCAAAAAGTGGTTTTTCAACACTAACACAAGTGCAAAAAGTGGTTTTTCAACACTAACACAAGAGCGAAAAGTGTTTTTTCCACACTAATACAAGTGCAAAAAGTGGTTTCCTGCACCAACACAAGTGCGAAAAGTGGTTTTTCAACACTAACACAAGTGCGAAAAGTGGTTTTTCAACACTAACACAAGTGCGAAAAGTGGTTTTTCAACACTAATACAAGTGCAAAAGTGGTTTCCTGCACCAACACATGTGCGAAAAGTGGTTTTTCAACACTAACACAAGTGCGAAAAGTGGTTTTTCAACACTAACACAAGTGCGAAAAGTGGTTTTTCCACACTAATACAAGTGCAAAAGTGGTTTCCTGCACCAACACAAGTGCGAAAAGTGGTTTTTCAACACTAACACAAGTGCGAAAAGTGGTTTTTCAACACTAACACAAGTGCAAAAAGTGGTTTTTCAACACTAACACAAGAGCGAAAAGTGTTTTTTCCACACTAATACAAGTGCAAAAGTGGTTTCCTGCACCAACACAAGTGCGAAAAGTGGTTTTTCAACACTAACACAAGTGCGAAAAGTGGTTTTTCAACACTAACACAAGTGCGAAAAGTGTTTTTCCACACTAATACAAGTGCAAAAGTGGTTTCCTGCACCAACACAATTGCGAAAAGTGGTTTTTCAACACTAACACAAGTGCGAAAAGTGTTTTTTCCACACTAATACAAGTGCAAAAGTGGTTTCCTGCACCAACACAAGTGCGAAAGTGGTTTTTCAACACTAACACAAGTGCGAAAAGTGGTTTTTCAACACTAACACAAGTGCGAAAAGTTGTTTTTCAACACTATCACAAGTGCAAAAAGTGTTTTTTCCACACTAATGCAAGTGCAAAAGTGGTTTCCTGCACCAACACATGTGCGAAAAGTGGTTTTTCAACACTAACACAAGTGCGAAAAGTGGTTTTTCAACACCAACACAAGTGCGAAAAGTGGTTTTTCCACACTAATACAAGTGCAAAAGTGGTTTCCTGCACCAACACAAGTGCGAAAAGTGGTTTTTCAACACTAACACAAGTGCGAAAAGTGGTTTTTCCACACTAATACAAGTGCAAAAGTGGTTTCCTGCACCAACACAAGTGCGAAAAGTGGTTTTTCAACACTAACACAAGTGCGAAAAGTGGCTTTTCAACACTAACACAAGTGCGAAAAGTGGTTTTTCCACACTAATACAAGTGCAAAAGTGGTTTCCTGCACCAACACAAGTGCAAAAAGTGGTTTTTCAACACTAACACAAGTGCGAAAAGTGGTTTTTCAACACTAACACAAGTGCGAAAAGTTGTTTTTCAACACTATCACAAGTGCAAAAAGTGTTTTTTCCACACTAATGCAAGTGCAAAAGTGGTTCCCTGCACCAACACATGTGCGAAAAGTGGTTTTTCAACACTAACACAAGTGCGAAAAGTGGTTTTTCAACACTAACACAAGTGCGAAAAGTGGTTTTTCCACACTAATACAAGTGCAAAAGTGGTTTCCTGCACCAACACAAGTGCGAAAAGTGGTTTTTCAACACTAACACAAGTGCGAAAAGTGGTTTTTCAACACTAACACAAGTGCAAAAAGTGGTTTTTGAACACTAACACAAGAGTGAAAAGTGTTTTTTCCACACTAATACAAGTGCAAAAGTGGTTTCCTGCACCAACACAAGTGCGAAAAGTGGTTTTTCAACACTAACACAAGTGCGATAAGTGGTTTTTCAACACTAACACAAGTGCGAAAAGTGGTTTTTCAACACTAACACAAGTGCGAAAAGTGATTTTTCCACACTAATACAAGTGCAAAAGTGGTTTCCTGCACCAACACAAGTGCGAAAAGTGGTTTTTCAACACTAACAAAAGTGCGAAAAGTGGTTTTTCAACACCATCACAAGTGCAAAAAGTCTTTATTCCACACTAATACATGTGCAAAAGTGGTTTCCTGCACCAACACAAGTGCGAAAAGTGGTTTTTCAACACTAACACAAGTGCAAAAAGTGGCTTTTCAACACTGCCACAAGTGCGAAAAGTGGTTTTTCCACACTAATACAAGTGCAAAAGTGGTTTCCTGCACCAACACAAGTGCGAAAAGTGGTTTTTCAACACTAACACAAGTGCGAAAAGTGGTTTTTCAACACTAACACAAGTGCGAAAAGTGGTTTTTCAACACTAACACAAGTGCGAAAAGTGTTTTTTTCCACACTAATACAAGTGCAAAAGTGGTTTCCTGCACCAACACAAGTGCGAAAAGTGGTTTTTCAACACTAACACAAGTGCGAAAAGTGGTTTTTCAACACTAACACAAGTGCGAAAAGTGGTTTTTCAACACTAACACAAGTGCGAAAAGTGTTTTTTCCACACTAATACAAGTGCAAAAGTGGTTTCCTGCACCAACACAAGTGCGAAAAGTGGTTTTTCAACACTAACACAAGTGCGAAAAGTGGTTTTTCCACACTAATACAAGTGCAAAAGTGGTTTCCTGCACCAACACAAGTGCGAAAAGTGGTTTTTCAACACTAACACAAGTGCGAAAAGTGGCTTTTCAACACTAACACAAGTGCGAAAAGTGGTTTTTCCACACTAATACAAGTGCAAAAGTGGTTTCCTGCACCAACACAAGTGCGAAAAGTGGTTTTTCAACACTAACGCAAGTGCGAAAAGTGGTTTTTCAACACTAACACAAGTGCGAAAAGTGGTTTTTCAACACTAACACAAGTGCGAAAAGTGTTTTTTCCACACTAATACAAGTGCAAAAGTGGTTTCCTGCACCAACACAAGTGCGAAAAGTGGTTTTTCAACACTAACACAAGTGCGAAAAGTGGTTTTTCAACACTATGACAAGTGCAAAAAGTGTTTTTTCCACACTCATACAAGTGCAAAAGTGGTTTCCTGCACCAACACAAGTGCGAAAAGTGGTTTTTCAACACTAACTCAAGTGGGAAAAGTGGTTTTTCAACACTAACACAAGTGCGAAAAGTGGTTTTTCAACACTATCACAAGTGCCAAAAGTGTTTTTTTCCACACTAATACAAGTGCAAAAGTGGTTTCCTGCACAAACACAAGTGCGAAAAGTGGTTTTTCAACACTTACACAAATGCGAAAAGTGGTTTTCCAACACTAACACAAGTGCGAAAAGTGGTTTTTCCACACTAATACAAGTGCAATAGTGGTTTCCTGCACCAACACAAGTGCGAAAAGTGGTTTTTCAACACTATCAAAAGTGCAAAAAGTGGTTTTTCCACACTAATACAAGTGCAAAAGTGGTTTCCTGCACCAACACAAGTGCGAAAAGTGGTTTTTCAACACTAACACAAGTGCGAAAAGTGGTTTTTCAACACTAACACAAGTGCGAAAAGTGGTTTTTCAACACTAACACAAGTGCGAAAAGTGATTTTTCCACACTAATACAAGTGCAAAAGTGGTTTCCTGCACCAACACAAGTGCGAAAAGTGGTTTTTCAACACTAACACAAGTGCAAAAAGTGGTTTTTCAACACTAACACAAGTGCAAAAAGTGGTTTTTCAACACTAACACAAGAGCGAAAAGTGTTTTTTCCACACTAATACAAGTGCAAAAGTGGTTTCCTGCACCAACACAAGTGCGAAAAGTGGTTTTTCAACACTAACACAAGTGCGAAAAGTGGTTTTTCAACACTAACACAAGTGCGAAAAGTGGTTTTTCAACACTAATACAAGTGCAAAAGTGGTTTCCTGCACCAACACATGTGCGAAAAGTGGTTTTTCAACACTAACACAAGTGCGAAAAGTGGTTTTTCAACACTAACACAAGTGCGAAAAGTGGTTTTTCCACACTAATACAAGTGCAAAAGTGGTTTCCTGCACCAACACAAGTGCGAAAAGTGGTTTTTCAACACTAACACAAGTGCGAAAAGTGGTTTTTCAACACTAACACAAGTGCAAAAAGTGGTTTTTCAACACTAACACAAGAGCGAAAAGTGTTTTTTCCACACTAATACAAGTGCAAAAGTGGTTTCCTGCACCAACACAAGTGCGAAAAGTGGTTTTTCAACACTAACACAAGTGCGAAAAGTGGTTTTTCAACACTAACACAAGTGCGAAAAGTGTTTTTTCCACACTAATACAAGTGCAAAAGTGGTTTCCTGCACCAACACAATTGCGAAAAGTGGTTTTTCAACACTAACACAAGTGCGAAAAGTGTTTTTTTCCACACTAATACAAGTGCAAAAGTGGTTTCCTGCACCAACACAAGTGCGAAAGTGGTTTTTCAACACTAACACAAGTGCGAAAAGTGGTTTTTCAACACTAACACAAGTGCGAAAAGTTGTTTTTCAACACTATCACAAGTGCAAAAAGTGTTTTTTCCACACTAATGCAAGTGCAAAAGTGGTTTCCTGCACCAACACATGTGCGAAAAGTGGTTTTTCAACACTAACACAAGTGCGAAAAGTGGTTTTTCAACACTAACACAAGTGCGAAAAGTGGTTTTTCCACACTAATACAAGTGCAAAAGTGGTTTCCTGCACCAACACAAGTGCGAAAAGTGGTTTTTCAACACTAACACAAGTGCGAAAAGTGGTTTTTCCACACTAATACAAGTGCAAAAGTGGTTTCCTGCACCAACACAAGTGCGAAAAGTGGTTTTTCAACACTAACACAAGTGCGAAAAGTGGCTTTTCAACACTAACACAAGTGCGAAAAGTGGTTTTTCCACACTAATACAAGTGCAAAAGTGGTTTCCTGCACCAACACAAGTGCGAAAAGTGGTTTTTCAACACTAACACAAGTGCGAAAAGTGGTTTTTCAACACTAACACAAGTGCGAAAAGTTGTTTTTCAACACTATCACAAGTGCAAAAAGTGTTTTTTCCACACTAATGCAAGTGCAAAAGTGGTTTCCTGCACCAACACATGTGCGAAAAGTGGTTTTTCAACACTAACACAAGTGCGAAAAGTGGTTTTTCAACACTAACACAAGTGCGAAAAGTGTTTTTTCCACACTAATACAAGTGCAAAAGTGGTTTCCTGCACCAACACAAGTGCGAAAAGTGGTTTTTCAACACTAACACAAGTGCGAAAAGTGGTTTTTCCACACTAATACAAGTGCAAAAGTGGTTTCCTGCACCAACACAAGTGCGAAAAGTGGTTTTTCAACACTAACACAAGTGCGAAAAGTGGCTTTTCAACACTAACACAAGTGCGAAAAGTGGTTTTTCCACACTAATACAAGTGCAAAAGTGGTTTCCTGCACCAACACAAGTGCGAAAAGTGGTTTTTCAACACTAACACAAGTGCGAAAAGTGGTTTTTCAACACTAACACAAGTGCAAAAAGTGGTTTTTCAACACTAACACAAGTGCAAAAAGTGGTTTTTCAACACTAACACAAGAGCGAAAAGTGTTTTTTCCACACTAATACAAGTGCAAAAGTGGTTTCCTGCACCAACACAAGTGCGAAAAGTGGTTTTTCAACACTAACACAAGTGCGAAAAGTGGTTTTTCAACACTAACACAAGTGCGAAAAGTGGTTTTTCAACACTAATACAAGTGCAAAAGTGGTTTCCTGCACCAACACATGTGCGAAAAGTGGTTTTTCAACACTAACACAAGTGCGAAAAGTGGTTTTTCAACACTAACACAAGTGCGAAAAGTGGTTTTTCCACACTAATACAAGTGCAAAAGTGGTTTCCTGCACCAACACAAGTGCGAAAAGTGGTTTTTCAACACTAACACAAGTGCGAAAAGTGGTTTTTCAACACTAACACAAGTGCAAAAAGTGGTTTTTCAACACTAACACAAGAGCGAAAAGTGTTTTTTCCACACTAATACAAGTGCAAAAGTGGTTTCCTGCACCAACACAAGTGCGAAAAGTGGTTTTTCAACACTAACACAAGTGCGAAAAGTGGTTTTTCAACACTAACACAAGTGCGAAAAGTGTTTTTTCCACACTAATACAAGTGCAAAAGTGGTTTCCTGCACCAACACAATTGCGAAAAGTGGTTTTTCAACACTAACACAAGTGCGAAAAGTGTTTTTTCCACACTAATACAAGTGCAAAAGTGGTTTCCTGCACCAACACAAGTGCGAAAGTGGTTTTTCAACACTAACACAAGTGCGAAAAGTGGTTTTTCAACACTAACACAAGTGCGAAAAGTTGTTTTTCAACACTATCACAAGTGCAAAAAGTGTTTTTTCCACACTAATGCAAGTGCAAAAGTGGTTTCCTGCACCAACACATGTGCGAAAAGTGGTTTTTCAACACTAACACAAGTGCGAAAAGTGGTTTTTCAACACTAACACAAGTGCGAAAAGTGGTTTTTCCACACTAATACAAGTGCAAAAGTGGTTTCCTGCACCAACACAAGTGCGAAAAGTGGTTTTTCAACACTAACACAAGTGCGAAAAGTGGTTTTTCCACACTAATACAAGTGCAAAAGTGGTTTCCTGCACCAACACAAGTGCGAAAAGTGGTTTTTCAACACTAACACAAGTGCGAAAAGTGGCTTTTCAACACTAACACAAGTGCGAAAAGTGGTTTTTCCACACTAATACAAGTGCAAAAGTGGTTTCCTGCACCAACACAAGTGCGAAAAGTGGTTTTTCAACACTAACACAAGTGCGAAAAGTGGTTTTTCAACACTAACACAAGTGCGAAAAGTTGTTTTTCAACACTATCACAAGTGCAAAAAGTGTTTTTTCCACACTAATGCAAGTGCAAAAGTGGTTTCCTGCACCAACACATGTGCGAAAAGTGGTTTTTCAACACTAACACAAGTGCGAAAAGTGGTTTTTCAACACTAACACAAGTGCGAAAAGTGTTTTTTCCACACTAATACAAGTGCAAAAGTGGTTTCCTGCACCAACACAAGTGCGAAAAGTGGTTTTTCAACACTAACACAAGTGCGAAAAGTGGTTTTTCCACACTAATACAAGTGCAAAAGTGGTTTCCTGCACCAACACAAGTGCGAAAAGTGGTTTTTCAACACTAACACAAGTGCGAAAAGTGGCTTTTCAACACTAACACAAGTGCGAAAAGTGGTTTTTCCACACTAATACAAGTGCAAAAGTGGTTTCCTGCACCAACACAAGTGCGAAAAGTGGTTTTTCAACACTAACACAAGTGCGAAAAGTGGTTTTTCAACACTAACACAAGTGCGAAAAGTGGTTTTTCAACACTAACACAAGTGCGAAAAGTGTTTTTTCCACACTAATACAAGTGCAAAAGTGGTTTCCTGCACCAACACAAGTGCGAAAAGTGGTTTTTCAACACTAACACAAGTGCGAAAAGTGGTTTTTCAACACTATGACAAGTGCAAAAAGTGTTTTTTCCACACTCATACAAGTGCAAAAGTGGTTTCCTGCACCAACACAAGTGCGAAAAGTGGTTTTTCAACACTAACTCAAGTGGGAAAAGTGGTTTTTCAACACTAACACAAGTGCGAAAAGTGGTTTTTCAACACTATCACAAGTGCCAAAAGTGTTTTTTCCACACTAATACAAGTGCAAAAGTGGTTTCCTGCACCAACACAAGTGCGAAAAGTGGTTTTTCAACACTTACACAAATGCGAAAAGTGGTTTTCCAACACTAACACAAGTGCGAAAAGTGGTTTTTCCACACTAATACAAGTGCAATAGTGGTTTCCTGCACCAACACAAGTGCGAAAAGTGGTTTTTCAACACTATCAAAAGTGCAAAAAGTGTTTTTTCCACACTAATACAAGTGCAAAAGTGGTTTCCTGCACCAACACAAGTGCGAAAAGTGGTTTTTCAACACTAACACAAGTGCGAAAAGTGGTTTTTCAACACTAACACAAGTGCGAAAAGTGGTTTTTCAACACTAACACAAGTGCGAAAAGTGATTTTTCCACACTAATACAAGTGCAAAAGTGGTTTCCTGCACCAACACAAGTGCGAAAAGTGGTTTTTCAACACTAACACAAGTGCGAAAAGTGGTTTTTCAACACTAACACAAGTGCAAAAAGTGGTTTTTCAACACTAACACAAGAGCGAAAAGTGTTTTTTCCACACTAATACAAGTGCAAAAGTGGTTTCCTGCACCAACACAAGTGCGAAAAGTGGTTTTTCAACACTAACACAAGTGCGAAAAGTGGTTTTTCAACACTAACACAAGTGCGAAAAGTGGTTTTTCAACACTAATACAAGTGCAAAAGTGGTTTCCTGCACCAACACATGTGCGAAAAGTGGTTTTTCAACACTAACACAAGTGCGAAAAGTGGTTTTTCAACACTAACACAAGTGCGAAAAGTGGTTTTTCCACACTAATACAAGTGCAAAAGTGGTTTCCTGCACCAACACAAGTGCGAAAAGTGGTTTTTCAACACTAACACAAGTGCGAAAAGTGGTTTTTCCACACTAATACAAGTGCAAAAGTGGTTTCCTGCACCAACACAAGTGCGAAAAGTGGTTTTTCAACACTAACACAAGTGCGAAAAGTGGCTTTTCAACACTAACACAAGTGCGAAAAGTGGTTTTTCCACACTAATACAAGTGCAAAAGTGGTTTCCTGCACCAACACAAGTGCGAAAAGTGGTTTTTCAACACTAACACAAGTGCGAAAAGTGGTTTTTCAACACTAACACAAGTGCGAAAAGTTGTTTTTCAACACTATCACAAGTGCAAAAAGTGTTTTTTCCACACTAATACAAGTGCAAAAGTGGTTTCCTGCACCAACACAAGTGCGAAAAGTGGTTTTTCAACACTAACACAAGTGCGAAAAGTGGTTTTTCAACACTAACACAAGTGCGAAAAGTGTTTTTTCCACACTAATACAAGTGCAAAAGTGGTTTCCTGCACCAACACAAGTGCGAAAAGTGGTTTTTCAACACTAACACAAGTGCGAAAAGTGGTTTTTCCACACTAATACAAGTGCAAAAGTGGTTTCCTGCACCAACACAAGTGCGAAAAGTGGTTTTTCAACACTAACACAAGTGCGAAAAGTGGTTTTTCAACACTAACACAAGTGCGAAAAGTGGTTTTTCCACACTAATACAAGTGCAAAAGTGGTTTCCTGCACCAACACAAGTGCGAAAAGTGGTTTTTCAACACTAACACAAGTGCGAAAAGTGGTTTTTCAACACTAACACAAGTGCGAAAAGTGGTTTTTCAACACTAACACAAGTGCAAAAAGTGGTTTTTCAACACTAACACAAGAGCGAAAAGTGTTTTTTCCACACTAATACAAGTGCAAAAGTGGTTTCCTGCACCAACACAAGTGCGAAAAGTGGTTTTTCAACACTAACACAAGTGCGAAAAGTGGTTTTTCAACACTAACACAAGTGCGAAAAGTGGTTTTTCAACACTAATACAAGTGCAAAAGTGGTTTCCTGCACCAACACATGTGCG
>NW_027619858.1:0-28500 GCF_964187855.1 Myxine glutinosa
AAGTGGTTTTTCCACACTAATACAAGTGCAAAAGTGGTTTACTGCACCAACACAAGTGCAAAAAGTGGTTTTTCAACACTAACACAAGTGCGAAAAGTGGTTTTTCAACACTAACACAAGTACGAAAAGTGGTTTTTCAACACTAACACAAGTGCGAAAAGTGGTTTTTCCACACTAATACAAGTGCAAAAGTGGTTTCCTGCACCAACACAAGTGCGAAAAGTGGTTTTTCAACACTAACACAAGTACGAAAAGTGGTTTTTCAACACTAACACAAGTGCGAAAAGTGGTTTTTCCACACTAATACAAGTGCAAAAGTGGTTTCCTGCACCAACACAAGTGCGAAAAGTGGTTTTTCAACACTAACACAAGAGCGAAAAGTGGTTTTTCAACACTATCACAAGTGCAAAAAGTGTTTTTTCAACACTAACACAAGTGCGAAAAGTGGTTTTTCCACACTAATACAAGTGCAAAAGTGGTTTCCTGCACCAACACAAGTGCGAAAAGTGGTTTTTCAACACTAACACAAGTACGAAAAGTGGTTTTTCAACACTAACACAAGTGCGAAAAGTGGTTTTTCCACACTAATACAAGTGCAAAAGTGGTTTCCTGCACCAACACAAGTGCGAAAAGTGGTTTTTCAACACTAACACAAGAGCGAAAAGTGGTTTTTCAACACTATCACAAGTGCAAAAAGTGTTTTTTCCACACTAATACAAGTGCAAAAGTGGTTTCCTGCACCAACACAAGTGCGAAAAGTGGTTTTTCAACACTAACACAAGTGCGAAAAGTGGTTTTTCATCACTAACACAAGTGCGAAAAGTGGTTTTTCAACACTAACACAAGTGCGAAAAGTGGTTTTTCCACACTAATACAAGTGCAAAAGTGGTTTCCTGCACCAACACAAGTGCGAAAAGTGGTTTTTCAACACTAACACAAGTGCGAAAAGTTGTTTTTCAACACTATCACAAGTGCAAAAAGTGTTTTTTCCACACTAATACAAGTGCAAAAGTGGTTTCCTGCAACAACACAAGTGCGAAAAGTGGTTTTTCAACACTAACACAAGTGCGAAAAGTGTTTTTTCCACACTAATACAAGTGCAAAAGTGGTTTCCTGCACCAACACAAGTGCGAAAAGTGGTTTTTCAACACTAACACAAGTGCGAAAAGTGGTTTTTCAACACTAACACAAGTGCGAAAAGTGGTTTTTCAACACTAACACAAGTGCGAAAAGTGGTATTTCAACACTAACACAAGTGCGAAAAGTGGTTTTTCCACACTAATACAAGTGCAAAAGTGGTTTCCTGCACCAACACAAGTGCGAAAAGTGGTTTTTCAACACCAACACAAGTGCGAAAAGTGGTTTTTCAACACTATCACAAGTGCAAAAAGTGTTTTTTCCACACTAATATAAGTGCTAAAGTGGTTTCCTGCACCAACACAGGTGCGAAAAGTGGTTTTTCAACACTAACACAAGTGCGAAAAGTGGTTTTTCAACACTAACACAAGTGCGAAAAGTGGTTTTTCCACACTAATACAAGTGCAAAAGTGGTTTCCTGCACCAACACAAGTGCGAAAAGTGGTTTTTCAACACTAACACAAGTGCGAAAAGTGGTTTTTCCACACTAATACAAGTGCAAAAGTGGTTTCCTGCACCAACACAAGTGCGAAAAGTGGTTTTTCAACACTAACACAAGTGCGAAAAGTGGTTTTTCAGCACTATCACAAGTGCAAAAAGTGTTTTTTCCACACTAATACAAGTGCAAAAGTGGTTTCCTGCACCAACACAAGTGCGAAAAGTGGTTTTTCAACACTAACACAAGTGCGAAAAGTGGTTTTTCATCACTAACACAAGTGCGAAAATTGGTTTTTCAACACTAACACAAGTGCGAAAAGTGGTTTTTTCAACACTAACACAAGTGCGAAAAGTGGTTTTTCCACACTAATACAAGTGCAAAAGTGGTTTCCTGCACCAACACAAGTGCGAAAAGTGGTTTTTCAACACTAACACAAGTGCGAAAAGTGGTTTTTCAACACTATCACAAGTGCAAAAAAGTGTTTTTTCCACACTAATACAAGTGCAAAAGTGGTTTCCTGCACCAACACAAATGCGAAAAGTGGTTTTTCAACACTAACACAAGTGCGAAAAGTGGTTTTTCAACACTATCACAAGTGCAAAAAGTGTTTTTTCCACACTAATACAAGTGCAAAAGTGGTTTCCTGCACCAACACAAGTGCGAAAAGTGGTTTTTCAACACTAACACAAGTGCGAAAAGTGTTTTTTCCACACTAATACAAGTGCAAAAGTGGTTTCCTGCACCAACACAAGTGCGAAAAGTGGTTTTTCAACACTAACACAAGTGCGAAAAGTGGTTTTTCAACACTAACCCAAGTGCGAAAAGTGGTTTTCCACACTAATACAAGTGCAAAAGTGGTTTCCTGCACCAACACAAGTGCGAAAAGTGGTTTTTCAACACTAACACAAGAGCGAAAAGTGGTTTTTCAACACTATCACAAGTGCAAAAAGTGTTTTTTCCACACTAATACAAGTGCAAAAGTGGTTTCCTGCACCAACACAAGTGAGAAATGTGGTTTTTCAACACTAACACAAGTGCGAAAAGTGGTTTATCAACACTAACACAAGTGCGAAAAGTGGTTTTTCAACACTAACACAAGTGCGAAAAGTGGTTTTTCAACACTAACACAAGTGCGAAAAGTGGTATTTCAACACTAACACAAGTGCGAAAAGTGGTTTTTCCACACTAATACAAGTGCAAAAGTGGTTTCCTGCACCAACACAAGTGCGAAAAGTGGTTTTTCAACACCACAACACAAGTGCGAAAAGTGGTTTTTCAACACTATCACAAGTGCAAAAAGTGTTTTTTTCCACACTAATATAAGTGCTAAAGTGGTTTCCTGCACCAACACAGGTGCGAAAAGTGGTTTTCAACACTAACACAAGTGCGAAAAGTGGTTTTTCAACACTAACACAAGTGCGAAAAGTGGTTTTTCCACACTAATACAAGTGCAAAAGTGGTTTCCTGCACCAACACAAGTGCGAAAAGTGGTTTTTCAACACTAACACAAGTGCGAAAAGTGGTTTTTCCACACTAATACAAGTGCAAAAGTGGTTTCCTGCACCAACACAAGTGCGAAAAGTGGTTTTTCAACACTAACACAAGTGCGAAAAGTGGTTTTTCAGCACTATCACAAGTGCAAAAAGTGTTTTTTCCACACTAATACAAGTGCAAAAGTGGTTTCCTGCACCAACACAAGTGCGAAAAGTGGTTTTTCAACACTAACACAAGTGCGAAAAGTGGTTTTTCATCACTAACACAAGTGCGAAAATTGGTTTTTCAACACTAACACAAGTGCGAAAAGTGGTTTTTTCAACACTAACACAAGTGCGAAAAGTGGTTTTTCCACACTAATACAAGTGCAAAAGTGGTTTCCTGCACCAACACAAGTGCGAAAAGTGGTTTTTCAACACTAACACAAGTGCGAAAAGTGGTTTTTCAACACTATCACAAGTGCAAAAAAGTGTTTTTTCCACACTAATACAAGTGCAAAAGTGGTTTCCTGCACCAACACAAATGCGAAAAGTGGTTTTTCAACACTAACACAAGTGCGAAAAGTGGTTTTTCAACACTATCACAAGTGCAAAAAGTGTTTTTTCCACACTAATACAAGTGCAAAAGTGGTTTCCTGCACCAACACAAGTGCGAAAAGTGGTTTTTCAACACTAACACAAGTGCGAAAAGTGTTTTTTCCACACTAATACAAGTGCAAAAGTGGTTTCCTGCACCAACACAAGTGCGAAAAGTGGTTTTTCAACACTAACACAAGTGCGAAAAGTGGTTTTTCAACACTAACCCAAGTGCGAAAAGTGGTTTTCCACACTAATACAAGTGTAAAAGTGGTTTCCTGCACCAACACAAGTGCGAAAAGTGGTTTTTCAACACTAACACAAGAGCGAAAAGTGGTTTTTCAACACTATCACAAGTGCAAAAGTGTTTTTTCCACACTAATACAAGTGCAAAAGTGGTTTCCTGCACCAACACAAGTGAGAAATGTGGTTTTTCAACACTAACACAAGTGCGAAAAGTGGTTTATCAACACTAACACAAGTGCGAAAAGTGGTTTTTCCACACTAATACAAGTGCAAAAGTGGTTTCCTGCACAACACAAGTGCGAAAAGTGGTTTTTCAACACTAACACAAGTGCGAAAAGTGGTTTTTCAACACTATCACAAGTGCAAAAAGTGTTTTTTCCACACCAATACAAGTGCAAAAGTGGTTTCCTGCACCAACACAAGTGCGAAAAGTGGTTTTTCAACACTAACACAAGTGCGAAAAGTGGTTTTTCAACACTAACACAAGTGCGACAAGTTGTTTTTCCACACTAATACAAGTGCAAAAGTGGTTTCCTGCACTAACACAAGTGCGAAAAGTGGTTTTTCAACACTAACACAAGTGCGAAAAGTTGTTTTTCAACACTATCACAAGTGCAAAAAGTGTTTTTTCCACACTAATACAAGTGCAAAAGTGGTTTCCTGCAACAACACAAGTGCGAAAAGTGGTTTTTCAACACTAACACAAGTGCGAAAAGTGTTTTTTCCACACTAATACAAGTGCAAAAGTGGTTTCCTGCACCAACACAAGTGCGAAAAGTGGTTTTTCAACACTAACACAAGTGCGAAAAGTGGTTTTTCAACACTAACACAAGTGCGAAAAGTGGTTTTTCAACACTAACACAAGTGCGAAAAGTGGTATTTCAACACTAACACAAGTGCGAAAAGTGGTTTTTCCACACTAATACAAGTGCAAAAGTGGTTTCCTGCACCAACACAAGTGCGAAAAGTGGTTTTTCAACACCAACACAAGTGCGAAAAGTGGTTTTTCAACACTATCACAAGTGCAAAAAGTGTTTTTTCCACACTAATATAAGTGCTAAAGTGGTTTCCTGCACCAACACAGGTGCGAAAAGTGGTTTTTCAACACTAACACAAGTGCGAAAAGTGGTTTTTCAACACTAACACAAGTGCGAAAAGTGGTTTTTCCACACTAATACAAGTGCAAAAGTGGTTTCCTGCACCAACACAAGTGCGAAAAGTGGTTTTTCAACACTAACACAAGTGCGAAAAGTGGTTTTTCCACACTAATACAAGTGCAAAAGTGGTTTCCTGCACCAACACAAGTGCGAAAAGTGGTTTTTCAACACTAACACAAGTGCGAAAAGTGGTTTTTCAGCACTATCACAAGTGCAAAAAGTGTTTTTTCCACACTAATACAAGTGCAAAAGTGGTTTCCTGCACCAACACAAGTGCGAAAAGTGGTTTTTCAACACTAACACAAGTGCGAAAAGTGGTTTTTCATCACTAACACAAGTGCGAAAATTGGTTTTTCAACACTAACACAAGTGCGAAAAGTGGTTTTTTCAACACTAACACAAGTGCGAAAAGTGGTTTTTCCACACTAATACAAGTGCAAAAGTGGTTTCCTGCACCAACACAAGTGCGAAAAGTGGTTTTTCAACACTAACACAAGTGCGAAAAGTGGTTTTTCAACACTATCACAAGTGCAAAAAAGTGTTTTTTCCACACTAATACAAGTGCAAAAGTGGTTTCCTGCACCAACACAAATGCGAAAAGTGGTTTTTCAACACTAACACAAGTGCGAAAAGTGGTTTTTCAACACTATCACAAGTGCAAAAAGTGTTTTTTCCACACTAATACAAGTGCAAAAGTGGTTTCCTGCACCAACACAAGTGCGAAAAGTGGTTTTTCAACACTAACACAAGTGCGAAAAGTGTTTTTTCCACACTAATACAAGTGCAAAAGTGGTTTCCTGCACCAACACAAGTGCGAAAAGTGGTTTTTCAACACTAACACAAGTGCGAAAAGTGGTTTTTCAACACTAACCCAAGTGCGAAAAGTGGTTTTCCACACTAATACAAGTGTAAAAGTGGTTTCCTGCACCAACACAAGTGCGAAAAGTGGTTTTTCAACACTAACACAAGAGCGAAAAGTGGTTTTTCAACACTATCACAAGTGCAAAAAGTGTTTTTTCCACACTAATACAAGTGCAAAAGTGGTTTCCTGCACCAACACAAGTGAGAAATGTGGTTTTTCAACACTAACACAAGTGCGAAAAGTGGTTTATCAACACTAACACAAGTGCGAAAAGTGGTTTTTCCACACTAATACAAGTGCAAAAGTGGTTTCCTGCACCAACACAAGTGCGAAAAGTGGTTTTTCAACACTAACACAAGTGCGAAAAGTGGTTTTTCAACACTATCACAAGTGCAAAAAGTGTTTTTTCCACACCAATACAAGTGCAAAAGTGGTTTCCTGCACCAACACAAGTGCGAAAAGTGGTTTTTCAACACTAACACAAGTGCGAAAAGTGGTTTTTCAACACTAACACAAGTGCGACAAGTTGTTTTTCCACACTAATACAAGTGCAAAAGTTGTTTCCTGCACCAACACAAGTGCGAAAAGTGGTTTTTCAACACTAACACAAGTGCGAAAAGTGGTTTTTCAACACTAACACAAGTGCGAAAAGTGGTTTTTCAACACTAACACAAGTGCGAAAAGTGGTTTTTCCACACTAATACAAGTGCAAAAGTTGTTTCCTGCACCAACACAAGTGCGAAAAGTGGTTTTTCAACACTAACACAAGTGCGAAAAGTGGTTTTTCCACACTAATACAAATGCAAAAGTGGTTTCCTGCACCAACACAAGTGCGAAAAGTGGTTTTTCAACACTAACACAAGTGCGAAAAGTGGTTTTTCAACACTAACACAAGTGCGAAAAGTGTTTTTTCCACACTAATACAAGTGCAAAAGTGGTTTCCTGCACCAACACAAGTGAGAAAAGTGGTTTTTCAACACTAACACAAGTGCGAAAAGTGGTTTTTCAACACTAACACAAGTGCAAACGTGGTTTCCTGCACCAACACAAGTGCGAAAAGTGGTTTTTCAACACTAACACAAGTGCGAAAAGTGTTTTTTCAACACTATCACAAGTGCAAAAAGTGTTTTTTCCACACTAATACAAGTGCAAAAGTGGTTTCCTGCACCAACACAAGTGCGAAAGGTGGTTTTTCAACACTAACACAAGTGCAAAAAGTGGTTTTTCAACACTAACACAAGTGCGAAAAGTGGTTTTCCACACTAATACAAGTGCAAAAGTGGTTTACTGCACCAACACAAGTGCAAAAAGTGGTTTTTCAACACTAACACAAGTGCGAAAAGTGGTTTTTCAACACTAACACAAGTACGAAAAGTGGTTTTTCAACACTAACACAAGTGCGAAAAGTGGTTTTCCACACTAATACAAGTGCAAAAGTGGTTTCCTGCACCAACACAAGTGCGAAAAGTGGTTTTTCAACACTAACACAAGTACGAAAAGTGGTTTTTCAACACTAGCACAAGTGCGAAAAGTGGTTTTTCCACACTAATACAAGTGCAAAAGTGGTTTCCTGCACCAACACAAGTGCGAAAAGTGGTTTTTCAACACTAACACAAGTGCGAAAAGTGGTTTTTCAACACAATCACAAGTGCAAATAGTGTTTTACCCACACTAATACAAGTGCAAAAGTGGTTTCCTGCACCAACACAAGTGCGAAAAGTGGTTTTTCAACATTAACACAAGTGCGAAAAGTGGTTTTTCAACACTATCACAAGTGCAAAAAGTGTTTTTTCCACACTAATACAAGTGCAAAAGTGGTTTCCTGTACCAACACAAGTGCGAGAGGTGGTTTTTCAACACTAACACAAGTGCGAGAAGTAGTTTTTCAACACTAACACAAGTGCGAAAAGTGTTTTTTCCACACTAATACAAGTGCAAAAGTGTGGTTTCCTGCACCAACACAAGTGCGAAAAGTGGTTTTTGAACACTAACACAAGTGCGAAAAGTGGTTTTTCAACACTAACACAAGTGCGAAAAGTGTTTTTTCCAGACTAATACAAGTGCAAAAGTGGTTTCCTGCACCAACACAAGTGCAAAAAGTGGTTTTTCAACACTAACACAAGTGCGAAAAGTGGTTATTCAACACTATCACAAGTGCAAAAAGTGTTTTTTCCACACTAATACAAGTGCAAAAGTGGTTTCCTGCACCAACACAAGTGCGAAAAGTGGTTTTTCAACACTATCACAAGTGCAAAAAGTGTTTTTTCCACACTAATGCAAGTGTAAAAGTGGTTTCCTGCACCAACACAGGTGCGAAAAGTGGTTTTTCAACACCAACACAAGTGCGAAAAGTGGTTTTTCAACACTATCACAAGTGCAAAAAGTGGTTTTTCCACACTAATGCAAGTGTAAAAGTGGTTTCCTGCACCAACACAGGTGCGAAAAGTGGTTTTTCAACACCAACACAAGTGCGAAAAGTGGTTTTTCAACACTAACACAAGTGCGAAAAGTGTTTTTTCCAGACTAATACAAGTGCAAAAGTGGTTTCCTGCACCAACACAAGTGCGAAAAGTGGTTTTTCAACACTAACACAAGAGCGAAAAGTGGTTTTTCAACACTATCACAAGTGCAAAAAGTGTTTTTTCCACACTAATACAAGTGCAAAAGTGGTTTCCTGCACCAACACAAGTGAGAAATGTGGTTTTTCAACACTAACACAAGTGCGAAAAGTGGTTTATCAACACTAACACAAGTGCGAAAAGTGGTTTTTCCACACTAATACAAGTGCAAAAGTGGTTTCCTGCACCAACACAAGTGCGAAAAGTGGTTTTTCAACACTAACACAAGTGCGAAAAGTGGTTTTTCAACACTATCACAAGTGCAAAAAGTGTTTTTTCCACACCAATACAAGTGCAAAAGTGGTTTCCTGCACCAACACAAGTGCGAAAAGTGGTTTTTCAACACTAACACAAGTGCGAAAAGTGGTTTTTCAACACTAACACAAGTGCGACAAGTTGTTTTTCCACACTAATACAAGTGCAAAAGTGGTTTCCTGCACTAACACAAGTGCGAAAAGTGGTTTTTCAACACTAACACAAGTGCGAAAAGTTGTTTTTCAACACTATCACAAGTGCAAAAAGTGTTTTTTCCACACTAATACAAGTGCAAAAGTGGTTTCCTGCAACAACACAAGTGCGAAAAGTGGTTTTTCAACACTAACACAAGTGCGAAAAGTGTTTTTTCCACACTAATACAAGTGCAAAAGTGGTTTCCTGCACCAACACAAGTGCGAAAAGTGGTTTTTCAACACTAACACAAGTGCGAAAAGTGGTTTTTCAACACTAACACAAGTGCGAAAAGTGGTTTTTCAACACTAACACAAGTGCGAAAAGTGGTATTTCAACACTAACACAAGTGCGAAAAGTGGTTTTTCCACACTAATACAAGTGCAAAAGTGGTTTCCTGCACCAACACAAGTGCGAAAAGTGGTTTTTCAACACCAACACAAGTGCGAAAAGTGGTTTTTCAACACTATCACAAGTGCAAAAAGTGTTTTTTCCACACTAATATAAGTGCTAAAGTGGTTTCCTGCACCAACACAGGTGCGAAAAGTGGTTTTTCAACACTAACACAAGTGCGAAAAGTGGTTTTTCAACACTAACACAAGTGCGAAAAGTGGTTTTTCCACACTAATACAAGTGCAAAAGTGGTTTCCTGCACCAACACAAGTGCGAAAAGTGGTTTTTCAACACTAACACAAGTGCGAAAAGTGGTTTTTCCACACTAATACAAGTGCAAAAGTGGTTTCCTGCACCAACACAAGTGCGAAAAGTGGTTTTTCAACACTAACACAAGTGCGAAAAGTGGTTTTTCAGCACTATCACAAGTGCAAAAAGTGTTTTTTCCACACTAATACAAGTGCAAAAGTGGTTTCCTGCACCAACACAAGTGCGAAAAGTGGTTTTTCAACACTAACACAAGTGCGAAAAGTGGTTTTTCATCACTAACACAAGTGCGAAAATTGGTTTTTCAACACTAACACAAGTGCGAAAAGTGGTTTTTTCAACACTAACACAAGTGCGAAAAGTGGTTTTTCCACACTAATACAAGTGCAAAAGTGGTTTCCTGCACCAACACAAGTGCGAAAAGTGGTTTTTCAACACTAACACAAGTGCGAAAAGTGGTTTTTCAACACTATCACAAGTGCAAAAAAGTGTTTTTTCCACACTAATACAAGTGCAAAAGTGGTTTCCTGCACCAACACAAATGCGAAAAGTGGTTTTTCAACACTAACACAAGTGCGAAAAGTGGTTTTTCAACACTATCACAAGTGCAAAAAGTGTTTTTTCCACACTAATACAAGTGCAAAAGTGGTTTCCTGCACCAACACAAGTGCGAAAAGTGGTTTTTCAACACTAACACAAGTGCGAAAAGTGTTTTTTCCACACTAATACAAGTGCAAAAGTGGTTTCCTGCACCAACACAAGTGCGAAAAGTGGTTTTTCAACACTAACACAAGTGCGAAAAGTGGTTTTTCAACACTAACCCAAGTGCGAAAAGTGGTTTTCCACACTAATACAAGTGTAAAAGTGGTTTCCTGCACCAACACAAGTGCGAAAAGTGGTTTTTCAACACTAACACAAGAGCGAAAAGTGGTTTTTCAACACTATCACAAGTGCAAAAAGTGTTTTTTCCACACTAATACAAGTGCAAAAGTGGTTTCCTGCACCAACACAAGTGAGAAATGTGGTTTTTCAACACTAACACAAGTGCGAAAAGTGGTTTATCAACACTAACACAAGTGCGAAAAGTGGTTTTTCCACACTAATACAAGTGCAAAAGTGGTTTCCTGCACCAACACAAGTGCGAAAAGTGGTTTTTCAACACTAACACAAGTGCGAAAAGTGGTTTTTCAACACTATCACAAGTGCAAAAAGTGTTTTTTCCACACCAATACAAGTGCAAAAGTGGTTTCCTGCACCAACACAAGTGCGAAAAGTGGTTTTTCAACACTAACACAAGTGCGAAAAGTGGTTTTTCAACACTAACACAAGTGCGACAAGTTGTTTTTCCACACTAATACAAGTGCAAAAGTTGTTTCCTGCACCAACACAAGTGCGAAAAGTGGTTTTTCAACACTAACACAAGTGCGAAAAGTGGTTTTTCAACACTAACACAAGTGCGAAAAGTGGTTTTTCAACACTAACACAAGTGCGAAAAGTGGTTTTTCCACACTAATACAAGTGCAAAAGTTGTTTCCTGCACCAACACAAGTGCGAAAAGTGGTTTTTCAACACTAACACAAGTGCGAAAAGTGGTTTTTCCACACTAATACAAATGCAAAAGTGGTTTCCTGCACCAACACAAGTGCGAAAAGTGGTTTTTCAACACTAACACAAGTGCGAAAAGTGGTTTTTCAACACTAACACAAGTGCGAAAAGTGTTTTTTCCACACTAATACAAGTGCAAAAGTGGTTTCCTGCACCAACACAAGTGAGAAAAGTGGTTTTTCAACACTAACACAAGTGCGAAAAGTGGTTTTTCAACACTAACACAAGTGCAAACGTGGTTTCCTGCACCAACACAAGTGCGAAAAGTGGTTTTTCAACACTAACACAAGTGCGAAAAGTGTTTTTTCAACACTATCACAAGTGCAAAAAGTGTTTTTTCCACACTAATACAAGTGCAAAAGTGGTTTCCTGCACCAACACAAGTGCGAAAGGTGGTTTTTCAACACTAACACAAGTGCAAAAAGTGGTTTTTCAACACTAACACAAGTGCGAAAAGTGGTTTTCCACACTAATACAAGTGCAAAAGTGGTTTACTGCACCAACACAAGTGCAAAAAGTGGTTTTTCAACACTAACACAAGTGCGAAAAGTGGTTTTTCAACACTAACACAAGTACGAAAAGTGGTTTTTCAACACTAACACAAGTGCGAAAAGTGGTTTTCCACACTAATACAAGTGCAAAAGTGGTTTCCTGCACCAACACAAGTGCGAAAAGTGGTTTTTCAACACTAACACAAGTACGAAAAGTGGTTTTTCAACACTAGCACAAGTGCGAAAAGTGGTTTTTCCACACTAATACAAGTGCAAAAGTGGTTTCCTGCACCAACACAAGTGCGAAAAGTGGTTTTTCAACACTAACACAAGTGCGAAAAGTGGTTTTTCAACACAATCACAAGTGCAAATAGTGTTTTACCCACACTAATACAAGTGCAAAAGTGGTTTCCTGCACCAACACAAGTGCGAAAAGTGGTTTTTCAACATTAACACAAGTGCGAAAAGTGGTTTTTCAACACTATCACAAGTGCAAAAAGTGTTTTTTCCACACTAATACAAGTGCAAAAGTGGTTTCCTGTACCAACACAAGTGCGAGAGGTGGTTTTTCAACACTAACACAAGTGCGAGAAGTAGTTTTTCAACACTAACACAAGTGCGAAAAGTGTTTTTTCCACACTAATACAAGTGCAAAAGTGTGGTTTCCTGCACCAACACAAGTGCGAAAAGTGGTTTTTGAACACTAACACAAGTGCGAAAAGTGGTTTTTCAACACTAACACAAGTGCGAAAAGTGTTTTTTCCAGACTAATACAAGTGCAAAAGTGGTTTCCTGCACCAACACAAGTGCAAAAAGTGGTTTTTCAACACTAACACAAGTGCGAAAAGTGGTTATTCAACACTATCACAAGTGCAAAAAGTGTTTTTTCCACACTAATACAAGTGCAAAAGTGGTTTCCTGCACCAACACAAGTGCGAAAAGTGGTTTTTCAACACTATCACAAGTGCAAAAAGTGTTTTTTCCACACTAATGCAAGTGTAAAAGTGGTTTCCTGCACCAACACAGGTGCGAAAAGTGGTTTTTCAACACCAACACAAGTGCGAAAAGTGGTTTTTCAACACTATCACAAGTGCAAAAAGTGGTTTTTCCACACTAATACAAGTGCAAAAGTGGTTTCCTGCACCAGCACAAGTGCGAAAAGTGGTTTTTCAACACTAACACAAGTGCGAAAAGTGGTTTTTCAACACTATCACAAGTGCAAAAAGTGTTTTTTCCACACTAATACAAGTGCAAAAGTGGTTTCCTGCACCAACACAAGTGCGAAAAGTGGTTTTTCAACACTAGCACAAGTGCGAAAAGTGGTTTTTCAACACTAACACAAGTGCGAAAAGTTGTTTTTCCACACTAATACAAGTGCAAAAGTGGTTTCCTGCACCAACACAAGTGCTAAAAGTGGTTTTTCAACACTAACACAAGTGCGAAAAGTGGTTTTTCAACACTAACACAAGTGCGAAAAGTGGTTTTTCCACACTAATACAAATGCAAAAGTGGTTTCCTGCACCAACACAAGTGCGAAAAGTGGTTTTTCAACACTAACACAAGTGCGAAAAGTGGTTTTTCAACACTATCACAAGTGCAAAAAGTGTTTTTTCCACACTAATACAAGTGCAAAAGTGGTTTCCTGCACCAACACAAGTGTGAAAAGTGGTTTTTCAACACTAACACAAGTGCGAAAAGTGGTTTTTCAATACTAACACAAGTGCGAAAAGTGTTTTTTCCACACTAATACAAGTGCAAAAGTGGTTTCCTGCACCAACACAAGTGAGAAAAGTGGTTTTTCAACACTAACACAAGTGCGAAAAGTGGTTTTTCAACACTAACACAAGTGCAAACGTGGTTTCCTGCACCAACACAAGTGCGAAAAGTGGTTTTTCAACACTAACACAAGTGCGAAAAGTGGTTTTTCAACACTAACACAAGTGCGAAAAGTGGTTTTTCCACACTAATACAAGTGCAAAAGTGGTTTACTGCACCAACACAAGTGCAAAAAGTGGTTTTTCAACACTAACACAAGTGCGAAAAGTGGTTTTTCAACACTAACACAAGTACGAAAAGTGGTTTTTCAACACTAACACAAGTGCGAAAAGTGGTTTTTCCACACTAATACAAGTGCAAAAGTGGTTTCCTGCACCAACACAAGTGCGAAAAGTGGTTTTTCAACACTAACACAAGTACGAAAAGTGGTTTTTCAACACTAACACAAGTGCGAAAAGTGGTTTTTCCACACTAATACAAGTGCAAAAGTGGTTTCCTGCACCAACACAAGTGCGAAAAGTGGTTTTTCAACACTAACACAAGAGCGAAAAGTGGTTTTTCAACACTATCACAAGTGCAAAAAGTGTTTTTTCAACACTAACACAAGTGCGAAAAGTGGTTTTTCCACACTAATACAAGTGCAAAAGTGGTTTCCTGCACCAACACAAGTGCGAAAAGTGGTTTTTCAACACTAACACAAGTACGAAAAGTGGTTTTTCAACACTAACACAAGTGCGAAAAGTGGTTTTTCCACACTAATACAAGTGCAAAAGTGGTTTCCTGCACCAACACAAGTGCGAAAAGTGGTTTTTCAACACTAACACAAGAGCGAAAAGTGGTTTTTCAACACTATCACAAGTGCAAAAAGTGTTTTTTCCACACTAATACAAGTGCAAAAGTGGTTTCCTGCACCAACACAAGTGCGAAAAGTGGTTTTTCAACACTAACACAAGTGCGAAAAGTGGTTTTTCATCACTAACACAAGTGCGAAAAGTGGTTTTTCAACACTAACACAAGTGCGAAAAGTGGTTTTTCCACACTAATACAAGTGCAAAAGTGGTTTCCTGCACCAACACAAGTGCGAAAAGTGGTTTTTCAACACTAACACAAGTGCGAAAAGTTGTTTTTCAACACTATCACAAGTGCAAAAAGTGTTTTTTCCACACTAATACAAGTGCAAAAGTGGTTTCCTGCAACAACACAAGTGCGAAAAGTGGTTTTTCAACACTAACACAAGTGCGAAAAGTGTTTTTTCCACACTAATACAAGTGCAAAAGTGGTTTCCTGCACCAACACAAGTGCGAAAAGTGGTTTTTCAACACTAACACAAGTGCGAAAAGTGGTTTTTCAACACTAACACAAGTGCGAAAAGTGGTTTTTCAACACTAACACAAGTGCGAAAAGTGGTATTTCAACACTAACACAAGTGCGAAAAGTGGTTTTTCCACACTAATACAAGTGCAAAAGTGGTTTCCTGCACCAACACAAGTGCGAAAAGTGGTTTTTCAACACCAACACAAGTGCGAAAAGTGGTTTTTCAACACTATCACAAGTGCAAAAAGTGTTTTTTCCACACTAATATAAGTGCTAAAGTGGTTTCCTGCACCAACACAGGTGCGAAAAGTGGTTTTTCAACACTAACACAAGTGCGAAAAGTGGTTTTTCAACACTAACACAAGTGCGAAAAGTGGTTTTTCCACACTAATACAAGTGCAAAAGTGGTTTCCTGCACCAACACAAGTGCGAAAAGTGGTTTTTCAACACTAACACAAGTGCGAAAAGTGGTTTTTCCACACTAATACAAGTGCAAAAGTGGTTTCCTGCACCAACACAAGTGCGAAAAGTGGTTTTTCAACACTAACACAAGTGCGAAAAGTGGTTTTTCAGCACTATCACAAGTGCAAAAAGTGTTTTTTCCACACTAATACAAGTGCAAAAGTGGTTTCCTGCACCAACACAAGTGCGAAAAGTGGTTTTTCAACACTAACACAAGTGCGAAAAGTGGTTTTTCATCACTAACACAAGTGCGAAAATTGGTTTTTCAACACTAACACAAGTGCGAAAAGTGGTTTTTTCAACACTAACACAAGTGCGAAAAGTGGTTTTCCACACTAATACAAGTGCAAAAGTGGTTTCCTGCACCAACACAAGTGCGAAAAGTGGTTTTTCAACACTAACACAAGTGCGAAAAGTGGTTTTTCAACACTATCACAAGTGCAAAAAAGTGTTTTTTCCACACTAATACAAGTGCAAAAGTGGTTTCCTGCACCAACACAAATGCGAAAAGTGGTTTTTCAACACTAACACAAGTGCGAAAAGTGGTTTTTCAACACTATCACAAGTGCAAAAAGTGTTTTTTCCACACTAATACAAGTGCAAAAGTGGTTTCCTGCACCAACACAAGTGCGAAAAGTGGTTTTTCAACACTAACACAAGTGCGAAAAGTGTTTTTTCCACACTAATACAAGTGCAAAAGTGGTTTCCTGCACCAACACAAGTGCGAAAAGTGGTTTTTCAACACTAACACAAGTGCGAAAAGTGGTTTTTCATCACTAACACAAGTGCGAAAAGTGGTTTTTCAACACTAACACAAGTGCGAAAAGTGGTTTTTCCACACTAATACAAGTGCAAAAGTGGTTTCCTGCACCAACACAAGTGCGAAAAGTGGTTTTTCAACACTAACACAAGTGCGAAAAGTTGTTTTTCAACACTATCACAAGTGCAAAAAGTGTTTTTTCCACACTAATACAAGTGCAAAAGTGGTTTCCTGCAACAACACAAGTGCGAAAAGTGGTTTTTCAACACTAACACAAGTGCGAAAAGTGTTTTTTCCACACTAATACAAGTGCAAAAGTGGTTTCCTGCACCAACACAAGTGCGAAAAGTGGTTTTTCAACACTAACACAAGTGCGAAAAGTGGTTTTTCCACACTAATACAAATGCAAAAGTGGTTTCCTGCACCAACACAAGTGCGAAAAGTGGTTTTTCAACACTAACACAAGTGCGAAAAGTGGTTTTTCAACACTATCACAAGTGCAAAAAGTGTTTTTTCCACACTAATACAAGTGCAAAAGTGGTTTCCTGCACCAACACAAGTGTGAAAAGTGGTTTTTCAACACTAACACAAGTGCGAAAAGTGGTTTTTCAATACTAACACAAGTGCGAAAAGTGTTTTTTCCACACTAATACAAGTGCAAAAGTGGTTTCCTGCACCAACACAAGTGAGAAAAGTGGTTTTTCAACACTAACACAAGTGCGAAAAGTGGTTTTTCAACACTAACACAAGTGCAAACGTGGTTTCCTGCACCAACACAAGTGCGAAAAGTGGTTTTTCAACACTAACACAAGTGCGAAAAGTGGTTTTTCAACACTAACACAAGTGCGAAAAGTGGTTTTTCCACACTAATACAAGTGCAAAAGTGGTTTACTGCACCAACACAAGTGCAAAAAGTGGTTTTTCAACACTAACACAAGTGCGAAAAGTGGTTTTTCAACACTAACACAAGTACGAAAAGTGGTTTTTCAACACTAACACAAGTGCGAAAAGTGGTTTTTCCACACTAATACAAGTGCAAAAGTGGTTTCCTGCACCAACACAAGTGCGAAAAGTGGTTTTTCAACACTAACACAAGTACGAAAAGTGGTTTTTCAACACTAACACAAGTGCGAAAAGTGGTTTTTCCACACTAATACAAGTGCAAAAGTGGTTTCCTGCACCAACACAAGTGCGAAAAGTGGTTTTTCAACACTAACACAAGAGCGAAAAGTGGTTTTTCAACACTATCACAAGTGCAAAAAGTGTTTTTTCAACACTAACACAAGTGCGAAAAGTGGTTTTTCCACACTAATACAAGTGCAAAAGTGGTTTCCTGCACCAACACAAGTGCGAAAAGTGGTTTTTCAACACTAACACAAGTACGAAAAGTGGTTTTTCAACACTAACACAAGTGCGAAAAGTGGTTTTTCCACACTAATACAAGTGCAAAAGTGGTTTCCTGCACCAACACAAGTGCGAAAAGTGGTTTTTCAACACTAACACAAGAGCGAAAAGTGGTTTTTCAACACTATCACAAGTGCAAAAAGTGTTTTTTCCACACTAATACAAGTGCAAAAGTGGTTTCCTGCACCAACACAAGTGCGAAAAGTGGTTTTTCAACACTAACACAAGTGCGAAAAGTGGTTTTTCATCACTAACACAAGTGCGAAAAGTGGTTTTTCAACACTAACACAAGTGCGAAAAGTGGTTTTTCCACACTAATACAAGTGCAAAAGTGGTTTCCTGCACCAACACAAGTGCGAAAAGTGGTTTTTCAACACTAACACAAGTGCGAAAAGTTGTTTTTCAACACTATCACAAGTGCAAAAAGTGTTTTTTCCACACTAATACAAGTGCAAAAGTGGTTTCCTGCAACAACACAAGTGCGAAAAGTGGTTTTTCAACACTAACACAAGTGCGAAAAGTGTTTTTTCCACACTAATACAAGTGCAAAAGTGGTTTCCTGCACCAACACAAGTGCGAAAAGTGGTTTTTCAACACTAACACAAGTGCGAAAAGTGGTTTTTCAACACTAACACAAGTGCGAAAAGTGGTTTTTCAACACTAACACAAGTGCGAAAAGTGGTATTTCAACACTAACACAAGTGCGAAAAGTGGTTTTTCCACACTAATACAAGTGCAAAAGTGGTTTCCTGCACCAACACAAGTGCGAAAAGTGGTTTTTCAACACCAACACAAGTGCGAAAAGTGGTTTTTCAACACTATCACAAGTGCAAAAAGTGTTTTTTCCACACTAATATAAGTGCTAAAGTGGTTTCCTGCACCAACACAGGTGCGAAAAGTGGTTTTTCAACACTAACACAAGTGCGAAAAGTGGTTTTTCAACACTAACACAAGTGCGAAAAGTGGTTTTTCCACACTAATACAAGTGCAAAAGTGGTTTCCTGCACCAACACAAGTGCGAAAAGTGGTTTTTCAACACTAACACAAGTGCGAAAAGTGGTTTTTCCACACTAATACAAGTGCAAAAGTGGTTTCCTGCACCAACACAAGTGCGAAAAGTGGTTTTTCAACACTAACACAAGTGCGAAAAGTGGTTTTTCAGCACTATCACAAGTGCAAAAAGTGTTTTTTCCACACTAATACAAGTGCAAAAGTGGTTTCCTGCACCAACACAAGTGCGAAAAGTGGTTTTTCAACACTAACACAAGTGCGAAAAGTGGTTTTTCATCACTAACACAAGTGCGAAAATTGGTTTTTCAACACTAACACAAGTGCGAAAAGTGGTTTTTTCAACACTAACACAAGTGCGAAAAGTGGTTTTTCCACACTAATACAAGTGCAAAAGTGGTTTCCTGCACCAACACAAGTGCGAAAAGTGGTTTTTCAACACTAACACAAGTGCGAAAAGTGGTTTTTCAACACTATCACAAGTGCAAAAAAGTGTTTTTTCCACACTAATACAAGTGCAAAAGTGGTTTCCTGCACCAACACAAATGCGAAAAGTGGTTTTTCAACACTAACACAAGTGCGAAAAGTGGTTTTTCAACACTATCACAAGTGCAAAAAGTGTTTTTTCCACACTAATACAAGTGCAAAAGTGGTTTCCTGCACCAACACAAGTGCGAAAAGTGGTTTTTCAACACTAACACAAGTGCGAAAAGTGTTTTTTCCACACTAATACAAGTGCAAAAGTGGTTTCCTGCACCAACACAAGTGCGAAAAGTGGTTTTTCAACACTAACACAAGTGCGAAAAGTGGTTTTTCAACACTAACCCAAGTGCGAAAAGTGGTTTTCCACACTAATACAAGTGCAAAAGTGGTTTCCTGCACCAACACAAGTGCGAAAAGTGGTTTTTCAACACTAACACAAGAGCGAAAAGTGGTTTTTCAACACTATCACAAGTGCAAAAAGTGTTTTTTCCACACTAATACAAGTGCAAAAGTGGTTTCCTGCACCAACACAAGTGAGAAATGTGGTTTTTCAACACTAACACAAGTGCGAAAAGTGGTTTATCAACACTAACACAAGTGCGAAAAGTGGTTTTTCCACACTAATACAAGTGCAAAAGTGGTTTCCTGCACCAACACAAGTGCGAAAAGTGGTTTTTCAACACTAACACAAGTGCGAAAAGTGGTTTTTCAACACTATCACAAGTGCAAAAAGTGTTTTTTCCACACCAATACAAGTGCAAAAGTGGTTTCCTGCACCAACACAAGTGCGAAAAGTGGTTTTTCAACACTAACACAAGTGCGAAAAGTGGTTTTTCAACACTAACACAAGTGCGACAAGTTGTTTTTCCACACTAATACAAGTGCAAAAGTTGTTTCCTGCACCAACACAAGTGCGAAAAGTGGTTTTTCAACACTAACACAAGTGCGAAAAGTGGTTTTTCAACACTAACACAAGTGCGAAAAGTGGTTTTTCAACACTAACACAAGTGCGAAAAGTGGTTTTTCCACACTAATACAAGTGCAAAAGTTGTTTCCTGCACCAACACAAGTGCGAAAAGTGGTTTTTCAACACTAACACAAGTGCGAAAAGTGGTTTTTCCACACTAATACAAATGCAAAAGTGGTTTCCTGCACCAACACAAGTGCGAAAAGTGGTTTTTCAACACTAACACAAGTGCGAAAAGTGGTTTTTCAACACTAACACAAGTGCGAAAAGTGTTTTTTCCACACTAATACAAGTGCAAAAGTGGTTTCCTGCACCAACACAAGTGCGAAAAGTGGTTTTTCAACACTAACACAAGTGCGAAAAGTGGTTTTTCATCACTAACACAAGTGCGAAAAGTGGTTTTTCAACACTAACACAAGTGCGAAAAGTGGTTTTTCCACACTAATACAAGTGCAAAAGTGGTTTCCTGCACCAACACAAGTGCGAAAAGTGGTTTTTCAACACTAACACAAGTGCGAAAAGTTGTTTTTCAACACTATCACAAGTGCAAAAAGTGTTTTTTCCACACTAATACAAGTGCAAAAGTGGTTTCCTGCAACAACACAAGTGCGAAAAGTGGTTTTTCAACACTAACACAAGTGCGAAAAGTGTTTTTTCCACACTAATACAAGTGCAAAAGTGGTTTCCTGCACCAACACAAGTGCGAAAAGTGGTTTTTCAACACTAACACAAGTGCGAAAAGTGGTTTTTCCACACTAATACAAATGCAAAAGTGGTTTCCTGCACCAACACAAGTGCGAAAAGTGGTTTTTCAACACTAACACAAGTGCGAAAAGTGGTTTTTCAACACTATCACAAGTGCAAAAAGTGTTTTTTCCACACTAATACAAGTGCAAAAGTGGTTTCCTGCACCAACACAAGTGTGAAAAGTGGTTTTTCAACACTAACACAAGTGCGAAAAGTGGTTTTTCAATACTAACACAAGTGCGAAAAGTGTTTTTTCCACACTAATACAAGTGCAAAAGTGGTTTCCTGCACCAACACAAGTGAGAAAAGTGGTTTTTCAACACTAACACAAGTGCGAAAAGTGGTTTTTCAACACTAACACAAGTGCAAACGTGGTTTCCTGCACCAACACAAGTGCGAAAAGTGGTTTTTCAACACTAACACAAGTGCGAAAAGTGGTTTTTCAACACTAACACAAGTGCGAAAAGTGGTTTTTCCACACTAATACAAGTGCAAAAGTGGTTTACTGCACCAACACAAGTGCAAAAAGTGGTTTTTCAACACTAACACAAGTGCGAAAAGTGGTTTTTCAACACTAACACAAGTACGAAAAGTGGTTTTTCAACACTAACACAAGTGCGAAAAGTGGTTTTTCCACACTAATACAAGTGCAAAAGTGGTTTCCTGCACCAACACAAGTGCGAAAAGTGGTTTTTCAACACTAACACAAGTACGAAAAGTGGTTTTTCAACACTAACACAAGTGCGAAAAGTGGTTTTTCCACACTAATACAAGTGCAAAAGTGGTTTCCTGCACCAACACAAGTGCGAAAAGTGGTTTTTCAACACTAACACAAGAGCGAAAAGTGGTTTTTCAACACTATCACAAGTGCAAAAAGTGTTTTTTCAACACTAACACAAGTGCGAAAAGTGGTTTTTCCACACTAATACAAGTGCAAAAGTGGTTTCCTGCACCAACACAAGTGCGAAAAGTGGTTTTTCAACACTAACACAAGTACGAAAAGTGGTTTTTCAACACTAACACAAGTGCGAAAAGTGGTTTTTCCACACTAATACAAGTGCAAAAGTGGTTTCCTGCACCAACACAAGTGCGAAAAGTGGTTTTTCAACACTAACACAAGAGCGAAAAGTGGTTTTTCAACACTATCACAAGTGCAAAAAGTGTTTTTTCCACACTAATACAAGTGCAAAAGTGGTTTCCTGCACCAACACAAGTGCGAAAAGTGGTTTTTCAACACTAACACAAGTGCGAAAAGTGGTTTTTCATCACTAACACAAGTGCGAAAAGTGGTTTTTCAACACTAACACAAGTGCGAAAAGTGGTTTTTCCACACTAATACAAGTGCAAAAGTGGTTTCCTGCACCAACACAAGTGCGAAAAGTGGTTTTTCAACACTAACACAAGTGCGAAAAGTTGTTTTTCAACACTATCACAAGTGCAAAAAGTGTTTTTTCCACACTAATACAAGTGCAAAAGTGGTTTCCTGCACCAACACAAGTGCGAAAAGTGGTTTTTCAACACTAACACAAGTGCGAAAAGTGGTTTTTCAACACTAACACAAGTGCGAAAAGTGGTATTTCAACACTAACACAAGTGCGAAAAGTGGTTTTTCCACACTAATACAAGTGCAAAAGTGGTTTCCTGCACCAACACAAGTGCGAAAAGTGGTTTTTCAACACCAACACAAGTGCGAAAAGTGGTTTTTCAACACTATCACAAGTGCAAAAAGTGTTTTTTCCACACTAATATAAGTGCTAAAGTGGTTTCCTGCACCAACACAGGTGCGAAAAGTGGTTTTTCAACACTAACACAAGTGCGAAAAGTGGTTTTTCAACACTAACACAAGTGCGAAAAGTGGTTTTTCCACACTAATACAAGTGCAAAAGTGGTTTCCTGCACCAACACAAGTGCGAAAAGTGGTTTTTCAACACTAACACAAGTGCGAAAAGTGGTTTTTCCACACTAATACAAGTGCAAAAGTGGTTTCCTGCACCAACACAAGTGCGAAAAGTGGTTTTTCAACACTAACACAAGTGCGAAAAGTGGTTTTTCAGCACTATCACAAGTGCAAAAAGTGTTTTTTCCACACTAATACAAGTGCAAAAGTGGTTTCCTGCACCAACACAAGTGCGAAAAGTGGTTTTTCAACACTAACACAAGTGCGAAAAGTGGTTTTTCATCACTAACACAAGTGCGAAAATTGGTTTTTCAACACTAACACAAGTGCGAAAAGTGGTTTTTTTCAACACTAACACAAGTGCGAAAAGTGGTTTTTCCACACTAATACAAGTGCAAAAGTGGTTTCCTGCACCAACACAAGTGCGAAAAGTGGTTTTTTCAACACTAACACAAGTGCGAAAAGTGGTTTTTCAACACTATCACAAGTGCAAAAAAGTGTTTTTTCCACACTAATACAAGTGCAAAAGTGGTTTCCTGCACCAACACAAATGCGAAAAGTGGTTTTTCAACACTAACACAAGTGCGAAAAGTGGTTTTTCAACACTATCACAAGTGCAAAAAGTGTTTTTTCCACACTAATACAAGTGCAAAAGTGGTTTCCTGCACCAACACAAGTGCGAAAAGTGGTTTTTCAACACTAACACAAGTGCGAAAAGTGTTTTTTCCACACTAATACAAGTGCAAAAGTGGTTTCCTGCACCAACACAAGTGCGAAAAGTGGTTTTTCAACACTAACACAAGTGCGAAAAGTGGTTTTTCAACACTAACCCAAGTGCGAAAAGTGGTTTTTCCACACTAATACAAGTGCAAAAGTGGTTTCCTGCACCAACACAAGTGCGAAAAGTGGTTTTTCAACACTAACACAAGAGCGAAAAGTGGTTTTTCAACACTATCACAAGTGCAAAAAGTGTTTTTTCCACACTAATACAAGTGCAAAAGTGGTTTCCTGCACCAACACAAGTGAGAAATGTGGTTTTTCAACACTAACACAAGTGCGAAAAGTGGTTTATCAACACTAACACAAGTGCGAAAAGTGGTTTTTCCACACTAATACAAGTGCAAAAGTGGTTTCCTGCACCAACACAAGTGCGAAAAGTGGTTTTTCAACACTAACACAAGTGCGAAAAGTGGTTTTTCAACACTATCACAAGTGCAAAAAGTGTTTTTTCCACACCAATACAAGTGCAAAAGTGGTTTCCTGCACCAACACAAGTGCGAAAAGTGGTTTTTCAACACTAACACAAGTGCGAAAAGTGGTTTTTCAACACTAACACAAGTGCGACAAGTTGTTTTTCCACACTAATACAAGTGCAAAAGTTGTTTCCTGCACCAACACAAGTGCGAAAAGTGGTTTTTCAACACTAACACAAGTGCGAAAAGTGGTTTTTCAACACTAACACAAGTGCGAAAAGTGGTTTTTCAACACTAACACAAGTGCGAAAAGTGGTTTTTCCACACTAATACAAGTGCAAAAGTTGTTTCCTGCACCAACACAAGTGCGAAAAGTGGTTTTTCAACACTAACACAAGTGCGAAAAGTGGTTTTTCCACACTAATACAAATGCAAAAGTGGTTTCCTGCACCAACACAAGTGCGAAAAGTGGTTTTTCAACACTAACACAAGTGCGAAAAGTGGTTTTTCAACACTAACACAAGTGCGAAAAGTGTTTTTTCCACACTAATACAAGTGCAAAAGTGGTTTCCTGCACCAACACAAGTGCGAAAAGTGGTTTTTCAACACTAACACAAGTGCGAAAAGTGGTTTTTCATCACTAACACAAGTGCGAAAAGTGGTTTTTCAACACTAACACAAGTGCGAAAAGTGGTTTTTCCACACTAATACAAGTGCAAAAGTGGTTTCCTGCACCAACACAAGTGCGAAAAGTGGTTTTTCAACACTAACACAAGTGCGAAAAGTTGTTTTTCAACACTATCACAAGTGCAAAAAGTGTTTTTTCCACACTAATACAAGTGCAAAAGTGGTTTCCTGCAACAACACAAGTGCGAAAAGTGGTTTTTCAACACTAACACAAGTGCGAAAAGTGTTTTTTCCACACTAATACAAGTGCAAAAGTGGTTTCCTGCACCAACACAAGTGCGAAAAGTGGTTTTTCAACACTAACACAAGTGCGAAAAGTGGTTTTTTCCACACTAATACAAATGCAAAAGTGGTTTCCTGCACCAACACAAGTGCGAAAAGTGGTTTTTCAACACTAACACAAGTGCGAAAAGTGGTTTTTTCAACACTATCACAAGTGCAAAAAGTGTTTTTCCACACTAATACAAGTGCAAAAGTGGTTTCCTGCACCAACACAAGTGTGAAAAGTGGTTTTTCAACACTAACACAAGTGCGAAAAGTGGTTTTTCAATACTAACACAAGTGCGAAAAGTGTTTTTTCCACACTAATACAAGTGCAAAAGTGGTTTCCTGCACCAACACAAGTGAGAAAAGTGGTTTTTCAACACTAACACAAGTGCGAAAAGTGGTTTTTCAACACTAACACAAGTGCAAACGTGGTTTCCTGCACCAACACAAGTGCGAAAAGTGGTTTTTCAACACTAACACAAGTGCGAAAAGTGGTTTTTCAACACTAACACAAGTGCGAAAAGTGGTTTTTCCACACTAATACAAGTGCAAAAGTGGTTTACTGCACCAACACAAGTGCAAAAAGTGGTTTTTCAACACTAACACAAGTGCGAAAAGTGGTTTTTCAACACTAACACAAGTACGAAAAGTGGTTTTTCAACACTAACACAAGTGCGAAAAGTGGTTTTTCCACACTAATACAAGTGCAAAAGTGGTTTCCTGCACCAACACAAGTGCGAAAAGTGGTTTTTCAACACTAACACAAGTACGAAAAGTGGTTTTTCAACACTAACACAAGTGCGAAAAGTGGTTTTTCCACACTAATACAAGTGCAAAAGTGGTTTCCTGCACCAACACAAGTGCGAAAAGTGGTTTTTCAACACTAACACAAGAGCGAAAAGTGGTTTTTCAACACTATCACAAGTGCAAAAAGTGTTTTTTCAACACTAACACAAGTGCGAAAAGTGGTTTTTCCACACTAATACAAGTGCAAAAGTGGTTTCCTGCACCAACACAAGTGCGAAAAGTGGTTTTTCAACACTAACACAAGTACGAAAAGTGGTTTTTCAACACTAACACAAGTGCGAAAAGTGGTTTTTCCACACTAATACAAGTGCAAAAGTGGTTTCCTGCACCAACACAAGTGCGAAAAGTGGTTTTTCAACACTAACACAAGAGCGAAAAGTGGTTTTTCAACACTATCACAAGTGCAAAAAGTGTTTTTTCCACACTAATACAAGTGCAAAAGTGGTTTCCTGCACCAACACAAGTGCGAAAAGTGGTTTTTCAACACTAACACAAGTGCGAAAAGTGGTTTTTCATCACTAACACAAGTGCGAAAAGTGGTTTTTCAACACTAACACAAGTGCGAAAAGTGGTTTTTCCACACTAATACAAGTGCAAAAGTGGTTTCCTGCACCAACACAAGTGCGAAAAGTGGTTTTTCAACACTAACACAAGTGCGAAAAGTGGTTTTTCAACACTATCACAAGTGCAAAAAGTGTTTTTTCCACACTAATACAAGTGCAAAAGTGGTTTCCTGCAACAACACAAGTGCGAAAAGTGGTTTTTCAACACTAACACAAGTGCGAAAAGTGTTTTTTCCACACTAATACAAGTGCAAAAGTGGTTTCCTGCACCAACACAAGTGCGAAAAGTGGTTTTTCAACACTAACACAAGTGCGAAAAGTGGTTTTTCAACACTAACACAAGTGCGAAAAGTGGTTTTTCAACACTAACACAAGTGCGAAAAGTGGTATTTCAACACTAACACAAGTGCGAAAAGTGGTTTTTCCACACTAATACAAGTGCAAAAGTGGTTTCCTGCACCAACACAAGTGCGAAAAGTGGTTTTTCAACACAACACAAGTGCGAAAAGTGGTTTTTCAACACTATCACAAGTGCTAAAAGTGTTTTTTCCACACTAATATAAGTGCTAAAGTGGTTTCCTGCACCAACACAGGTGCGAAAAGTGGTTTTTCAACACTAACACAAGTGCGAAAAGTGGTTTTTCAACACTAACACAAGTGCGAAAAGTGTTTTTTCCACACTAATACAAGTGCAAAAGTGGTTTCCTGCACAACACAAGTGCGAAAAGTGGTTTTTCAACACTAACACAAGTGCGAAAAGTGGTTTTTTCCACACTAATACAAGTGCAAAAGTGGTTTCCTGCACCAACACAAGTGCGAAAAGTGGTTTTTCAACACTAACACAAGTGCGAAAAGTGGTTTTTCAGCACTATCACAAGTGCAAAAAGTGTTTTTTCCACACTAATACAAGTGCAAAAGTGGTTTCCTGCACCAACACAAGTGCGAAAAGTGGTTTTTCAACACTAACACAAGTGCGAAAAGTGGTTTTTCATCACTAACACAAGTGCGAAAATTGGTTTTTCAACACTAACACAAGTGCGAAAAGTGGTTTTTTCAACACTAACACAAGTGCGAAAAGTGGTTTTTTCCACACTAATACAAGTGCAAAAGTGGTTTCCTGCACCAACACAAGTGCGAAAAGTGGTTTTTCAACACTAACACAAGTGCGAAAAGTGGTTTTTCAACACTATCACAAGTGCAAAAAAGTGTTTTTTCCACACTAATACAAGTGCAAAAGTGGTTTCCTGCACCAACACAAGTGCGAAAAGTGGTTTTTCAACACTAACACAAGTGCGAAAAGTGGTTTTTTCAACACTATCACAAGTGCAAAAAGTGTTTTTTCCACACTAATACAAGTGCAAAAGTGGTTTCCTGCACCAACACAAGTGCGAAAAGTGGTTTTTCAACACTAACACAAGTGCGAAAAGTGTTTTTTCCACACTAATACAAGTGCAAAAGTGGTTTCCTGCACCAACACAAGTGCGAAAAGTGGTTTTTCAACACTAACACAAGTGCGAAAAGTGGTTTTTCAACACTAACACAAGTGCGAAAAGTGGTTTTTCCACACTAATACAAGTGCAAAAGTGGTTTCCTGCACCAACACAAGTGCGAAAAGTGGTTTTTCAACACTAACACAAGTGCGAAAAGTGGTTTTTCAACACTATCACAAGTGCAAAAAGTGTTTTTTCCACACTAATACAAGTGCAAAAGTGGTTTCCTGCACCAACACAAGTGCGAAAAGTGGTTTTTCAACACTAACACAAGTGCGAAAAGTGGTTTTCAACACTAACAAAGTGCGAAAAGTGGTTTTTCAACACTAACACAAGTGCGAAAAGTGGTTTTTCAACACTAACACAAGTGCGAAAAGTGGTATTTCAACACTAACACAAGTGCGAAAAGTGGTTTTTCCACACTAATACAAGTGCAAAAGTGGTTTCCTGCACCAACACAAGTGCGAAAAGTGGTTTTTCAACACCAACACAAGTGCGAAAAGTGGTTTTTCAACACTATCACAAGTGCAAAAAGTGTTTTTTCCACACTAATAAGTGCTAAAGTGGTTTCCTGCACCAACACAGGTGCGAAAAGTGGTTTTTCAACACTAACACAAGTGCGAAAAGTGGTTTTTCAACACTAACACAAGTGCGAAAAGTGGTTTTTCCACACTAATACAAGTGCAAAAGTGGTTTCCTGCACCAACACAAGTGCGAAAAGTGGTTTTTCAACACTAACACAAGTGCGAAAAGTGGTTTTTCCACACTAATACAAGTGCAAAAAGTGGTTTCCTGCACCAACACAAGTGCGAAAAGTGGTTTTTCAACACTAACACAAGTGCGAAAAGTGGTTTTTCAGCACTATCACAAGTGCAAAAAGTGTTTTTTCCACACTAATACAAGTGCAAAAGTGGTTTCCTGCACCAACACAAGTGCGAAAAGTG
>NW_027619859.1:0-28454 GCF_964187855.1 Myxine glutinosa
GCAAAACTTTGCACCACTATATCTCCAAAAGTGCTGAACAGAAAAAATTGAGACATGGCTCATTGTAAAGAACTCTCCATGGGGAATAAAATATGGTAATGATGACGTCATATGTCACGTGGTTCGGCCGCCATCTTGGAAAAACCGAAAAATGTGCACCTCCATATCTCTGAAAGAACTGAATAGAAAAAATTGAGACATGGCTCATTGTAAAGAACTCTCCATGGGGAATAAAATATGTTAATGATGACATCATAGGTCACATGGTTCGGCCGCCATCTTGGAAAAACCGAAAAACGTAACACCTCCATATCTCCAAAAGTGCTGAATAGAAAAAAATTGAGACATGGCTCATTGTAAAGAACTCTTCATGGGGAATAAAATATGTTAATGATGACGTCATCGGTCACGTGGTTCGGCCGCCATATTTGTCCTAAATGGCCGATAAAAACGTAAATTCCGGCAAGTCCTCGGTCTCTGACCGATTTTTCATTACTTGCCGGAAAATTTTTTCCGGCAAGTATGTTGATCTGTTCGTTTGTCTGTTTGTCTGTCTGTCTGTCTGTCTGTTTGCAGCACTGCGTCTACACCGTTGCACGTAGAATCGCCAAACTTTGCACACATATTGGTCTTGCCCTGGAATAGACTGTGCCCAATTGATGACGTCATCGGTCACGTGGTTCGGCCGCCATCTTGGAAAAACCGAAAAACTCTGCACCTGCACATCTCCGAAAGTGCTGAACAGAAAAAATTGAGACATGGCTCATTGTAAAGAACTCTCCATGCGGAATAAAATATGTAAATGATGACGTCATCAGTCACGTGGTTCGGTCGCCATCTTGGAAAAACGGCAAAACGTTGCGCCACGATATCTCCAAAAGTGCTGAACAGAAAAAATTGAGACATGGCTCATTGTAAAGGACTCTCCATGGGGAATAAAATATGTTAATGATGACGTCATATGTCACGTGGTCGGCCGCCATCTTGGAAAAACGGCAAAACTTTGCACCACTATATCGCCAAAAGTGCTGAACAGAAAAAATTGAGACATGGCTCATTGTAAAGAACTCCACATGGGGAATAAAATATGTTAATGATGACGTCATCAGTCACGTGGTCGGCCGCCATCTTGGAAAAACTGCAAAACTTTGCACTTCGAAATCTCCAAAAGTGCTGAACAGAAAAAATGGAGACATGGCTCATTGTAAAAAACTCTCCATGGGGAATAAAATATGTTAATGATGTCATATGTCACGTGGTCGGCCGCCATCTTGGAAAAACCAAAAAACTCTGCACCTCCACATCTCCAAAAGTCCTGAATAGAAAAAATTGAGGCATGGCTCATTGTAAAGAACTCTCCATGGGGAATAAAATATGTTAATGATGACGTCATTGGTCACGTGGTTCGGCCGCCATATTTGTCCTAAATGGCGGATAAAAAATTACATTCCGGCAAGTCCTCGGTCTCTGACCGATTTTTCATTTGTTTGTCTGTTTGTCTGTCTGTTTGTCTGTTTGTCTGTTTGCAGCACTGCGTCTACACCGTTGCACGTAGAATCGCCAAACTTTGCACACATATTGGTCTTGCCCTGGAATAGACTGTGCCCAATTGATGACGTCATCGGTGACGTGGTTCGGCCGCCATCTTGGAAAAACCGAAAAACTTTGCACCTCTATATCTCCGAAAGTACTGAACAGAGAAAATTGAGACATGGCTCGTTGTAAAGAACTCTCCATGGGGAATAAAATACGTAAATGATGACGTCATATGTCACGTGGTCGGCCGCCATCTTGGAAAAACGGCAAAAAATTTCACCACTATATCTCCAAAAGTGCTGAACAGAAAAAATTGAGACATGGCTCATTGTAAAGAACTCTCCATGGGGAATAAAATATGTTAATGATGACGTCATCAGTCACGTGGTCGGCCGCCATCTTGGAAAAACCGAAAAACTCTGCACCTTCACATCTCCAAAAGTCCTGAACAGAAAAAATTGAGGTATGGCTCATTGTGAAGAACTCTCCATGGGGAATAAAATATGTTAATGATGACGTCATCGGTCACGTGGTTCGGCCGCCATATTTGTCCTAAATGGCCGATAAAAAAGTACATTCCGGCAAGTCCTCGGTCTCTGATCTGTTTGTCTGTTTGTCTGTTTGTCTGTTTGCAGCACTACGTCTACACCGTTGCACGTAGAATCGCCAAACTTGGCACACATATTGGTCTTGCCCTCTAATATACTGTGCCCAAATGATGACGTCATCAGTCACGTGGTTCGGCCGCCATCTTGGAAAAACCGAAAAATTTTGCACCTCGATATCTCAATGTGCTGAACAGAAAAAATTGAGCCATGGCTCATTGTAAAGAACCCTCCATTGGGAATAAAACATGTTAATGATGACGTCATAGGTCACGTGGTTCGGCCGCCATCTTGGAAAAACGGCAAAACTTTGCACCACTATATCTCCAAAAGTGCTGAACAGAAAAAATTGAGACATGGCTCATTGTAAAGAACTCTCCATGGGGAATAAAATATGTTAATGATGACGTCATAGGTCACGTGGTTCGGCCGCCATCTTGGAAAAACGGCAAAACTTTGCACCACTATATCTCCAAAAGTGCTGAACAGAAACAATTGAGACATGGCTCATTGTAAAGAACTCTCCATGGGGGAATAAAATATGTTAATGATGACGTCATATGTCACGTGGTTCGGCCGCCATCTTGGAAAAACCGGAAAACGTTACACCTCCATGTCTCCGAAAGTCCTGAATAGAAAAACTTGGGACGTGGCTCAATGTAAAGAACTCTCCATGGGGAATAAAATATGTTAATGATGACGTCATCAGTCACGTGGTTCGGCCGCCATATTTGTCCTAAATGGCCAATAAAAAAGTACATTCCGGCAAGTCCTCGGTGTCTGACCGATTTTTCATTACTTGCCGGAAAAATTTTCCGGCAAGTATGTTGATCTGTTCGTTTGTTTGTCTGTCTGTTTGTCTGTCTGTCTGTCTGTCTGTCTGTCTGTCTGTTTGCAGCACTGCGTCTACACCGTTGCACGTAGAATCGCCAAACTTTGCACACATATTGGTCTTGCCCTGGAATAGACTGTGCCCAATTGATGACGTCATCGGTGACGTGGTTCGGCCGCCATCTTGGAAAAACCGAAAAACTTTGCACCTCTATATCTCCGAAAGTACTGAACAGAAAAAATTGAGACATGGCTCATTGTAAAGAACTCTCCATGGGGAATAAAATATGTAAATGATGACGTCATCAGTCACGTGGTTCGGTCGCCATCTTGGAAAAACGGCAAAACGTTGCGCCACTATATCTCCAAAAGTGCTGAACAGAAAAAATTGAGACATGGCTCATTGTAAAGAACTCTCCATGGGGAATAAAATATGTTAATGATGACGTCATGTGTCACGTGGTCGGCCGCCATCTTGGAAAAACGGCAAAACTTTGCACCACTATATCTCCAAAAGTGCTGAACAGAAAAAATTGAGACATGGCTCATTGTAAAGAACTCTCCATGGGGAATAAAATATGTTAATGATGACGTCATCAGTCACGTGGTCGGCCGCCATCGTGGAAAAACGGCAAAACTTTGCACCACGAAATCTCCAAAAGTCCTGAACAGAAAAAATTGAGACATGGCTCATTGTAAAGAACTCTCCATGGGGAATAAAATATGTTAATGATGACGTCATCAGTCACGTGGTTCGGCCGCCATCTTGGAAAAACCGAAAAACTCTGCACCTCCACATCTCCAAAAGTCCTGAATAGAAAAAATTGAGGCATGGCTCATTGTAAAGAACTCTCCATGGGGAATAAAATATGTTAATGATGACGTCATCGGTCACGTGGTTCGGCCGCCATATTTGTCCTAAATGGCGGATAAAAAAGTACATTCCGGCAAGTCCTCGGTCTCTGACCGATTTTTCATCTGTCTGTTTGTTACTTGCCGGAAAAGATTCCGGCAAGTATGTTGATCTGTTCGTTTGTTACTTGCCGGAAAAATTTTCCGGCAAGTATGTTGATCTGTTCGTTTGTTTGTCTGTTTGTCTGTTTGTCTGTTTGTCTGTTTGCAGCACTACGTCTACACCGTTGCACGTAGAATCACCAAACTTTGCACACGTATTTGTCTTGCCCTCTAATATACTGTGCCCAAATGATGACGTCATCGGTCACGTGGTTCGGCCGCCATCTTGGAAAAACCGAAAAATTTTGCACCTCCATATCTCCAAAAGTCCTGAACAGAAAAAATTGAGACATGGCTCATTGTAAAGAACTCTCCATGGGGAATAAAATCTGTTAATGATGACGTCATCAGTCACGTGGTCGGCCGCCATCTTGGAAAAACGGCAAAACTTTGCACCATGATATCTCCAAAAGTGCTGAACAGAAAAAATTGAGACATGGCTCATTGTAAAGAACGCTCCATGGGGAATAAAATATGTTAATGATGACGTCATATGTCACGTGGTCGGCCGCCATCTTGGAAAAACGGCAAAAATTTGCACCACTATATCTCCAAAAGTGCTGAACAGAAAAAATTGAGACATTGCTCATTGTAAAGAACTCTCCATGGGGAATAAAATATGTTAATGATGACGTCATATGTCACGTGGTTCGGCCGCCATCTTGGAAAAACCGAAAAATGTTGCACCTCCATTTCTCTGAAAGTGCTGAATAGAAAAAATTGAGACATGGCTCATTGTAAAGAACTCTCCATGGGGAATAAAATATGTTAATGATGATGCCATCGGTCACGTGGTTCGGCCGCCATCTTGGAAAAACGGGAAAACTTTGCACCACTATATCTCCAAAAGTGCAGAATGGAAAAAATTGAGACATGGCTCATTGTAAAGAACTCTCCATGGGGAATAAAATATGTTAATGATGACGTCATCGGTCACGTGGTTCGGCCGCCATATTTGTCCTAAATGGCCGATAAAAAAGTACATTCCGGCAAGTCCTCGGTCTCTGACCGATTTTTCATCTGTCTGTTTGTCTGTTTGCAGCACTGCGTCTACACCGTTGCACGTAGAATCGCCAAACTTTGCACACATATTGGTCTTGCCCTGGAATAGACTGTGCCCAATTGATGACGTCATCGGTGACGTGGTTCGGCCGCCATCTTGGAAAAACCGAAAAAATTACACCTCTATATCTCCGAAAGTACTGAACAGAAAAAATTGAGACATTGCTCATTGTAAAGAACTCTCCATGGGGAATAAAATATGTAAATGATGACGTCATCAGACACGTGGTTCGGTCGCCATCTTGGAAAAACGGCAAAACGTTGCGCCACTATATCTCCAAAAGTGCTGAACAGAAAAAATTGAGACATGGCTCATTGTAAAGAACTCTCCATGGGGAATAAAATATGTTAATGATGACGTCATCAGTCACGTGGTTCGGCCGCCATCTTGGAAAAACCGAAAATTTTTGCACCTCGATATCTCAAAGTGCTGACAGAAAAAATTGAGACATGGCTCATTGTAAAGAACTCTCCATGGGGAATAAAATATGTTAATGATGACGTCATCAGTCACGTGGTTCGGCCGCCATCTTGGAAAAACCGAAAATTTTTGCACCTCCATATCTCCGAAAGTCCTGAACAGAAAAAATTGAGACATGGCTCATTGTAAAGAACTCTCCATGGGGAATAAAATATGTTAATGATGACGTCATCAGTCACGTGGTTCGGCCGCCATCTTGGGAAAACCGAAAAACTTTGCACCACTATATCTCCAAAAGTGCTGAACAGAATAAATGGAGACATGGCTCATTGTGAAGAACTCTCCATGTGGAATAAAATATGTTAATGATGACGTCATCAGTCATGTGGTTCGGCCGCCATCTTGGAAAAACCGAAAAACTTTGCACATCCATATCTCTGAATGTACTGAATAGAAAAAATTGAGACATGGCTCATTGCAAAGAACTCTCCATGGAGAATACAATATGTTAATGATGACGTCATCGGTCACGTGATTCGGCCGCCATCTTGGAAAATCCGAAAAACTATGCACCTCCATATCTCCGAAAGTGCTGAATAGAAAAAATTGAGACATGGCCCATTGTAAAGAACTCTCCATGGGGAATAAAATATGTTAATGATGATGTCATCAGTCACGTGGTTCGGCCGCCATCTTGGAAAAACCGAAAAACTCTGCACCTCCACATCTCCAAAAGTCCTGAATATAAAAAATTGAGGTATGGCTCATTGTAAACAACTCTCCACGTGGAATAAAATATGTTAATGATGACATCATCGGTCACGTGGTTCGGCCGCCATATTTGTCCTAAATGGCCGATAAAAAAGTACATTCCGGCAAGTCCTCGGTCTCTGACCGATTTTTCATTTGTCTGTCTGTCTGTTTGTCTGTCTGTTTGTCTGTTTTCAGCACTGCGTCTACACCGTTGCACGTAGAATCGCCAAACTTGGCACACATATTGGTCTTGCCCTCTAATATACTGTGCCCAAATGATGACGTCATCAGTCACGTGGTTCGGCCGCCATCTTGGAAAAACCGAAAAATTTTGCACCTCGATATCTCAATGTGCTGAACAGAAAAAATTGAGCCATGGCTCATTGTAAAGAACCCTCCATTGGGAATAAAATATGTTAATGATGACGTCATAGGTCACGTGGTTCGGCCGCCATCTTGGAAAAACGGCAAAACTTTGCACCACTATATCTCCAAAAGTGCTGAACAGAAACAATTGAGACATGGCTCATTGTAAAGAACTCTCCATGGGGGAATAAAATATGTTAATGATGACGTCATATGTCACGTGGTTCGGCCGCCATCTTGGAAAAACCGGAAAACGTTACACCTCCATGTCTCCGAAAGTCCTGAATAGAAAAACTTGGGACGTGGCTCAATGTAAAGAACTCTCCATGGGGAATAAAATATGTTAATGATGACGTCATCAGTCACGTGGTTCGGCCGCCATATTTGTCCTAAATGGCCAATAAAAAAGTACATTCCGGCAAGTCCTCGGTCTCTGACCGATTTTTCATTACTTGCCGGAAAAATTTTCCGGCAAGTATGTTGATCTGTTCGTTTGTTACTTGCCGGAAAATTTTTTCCGGCAAGTATGTTGATCTGTTCGTTTGTCTGTTTGTCTGTCTGTTTGTCTGTTTGTCTGTCTGTCTGTCTGTTTGCAGCACTGCGTCTACACCGTTGCACGTAGAATCGCCAAACTTTGCACACTTATTGGTCTTGCCCTGGAATAGACTGTGCCCAATTGATGACGTCATCAGTCACGTGGTTCGGTCGCCATCTTGGAAAAACGGCAAAACGTTGCGCCACTATATCTCCAAAAGTGCTGAACAGAAAAAATTGAGACATGGCTCATTGTAAAGAACTCTCCATGGGGAATAAAATATGTTAATGATGACGTCATCAGTCACGTGGTCGGCCGCCATCGTGGAAAAACGGCAAAACTTTGCACCATGAAATCTCCAAAAGTCCTGAACAGAAAAAATTGAGACATGGCTCATTGTAAAGAACTCTCCATGGGGAATAAAATATGTTAATGATGACGTCATCAGTCACGTGGTTCGGCCGCCATCTTGGAAAAACCGAAAAACTCTGCACCTCCACATCTCCAAAAGTCCTGAATAGAAAAAATGGAGGCATGGCTCATTGTAAAGAACTCTCCATGGGGAATAAAATATGTTAATGATGACGTCATCGGTCACGTGGTTCGGCCGCCATATTTGTCCTAAATGGCGGATAAAAAAGTACATTCCGGCAAGTCCTCGGTCTCTGACCGATTTTTCATCTGTCTGTTTGTCTGTCTGTTTGTCTGTTTGCAGCACTGCGTCTACACCGTTGCACGTAGAATCGCCAAACTTTGCACACATATTGGTCTTGCCCTGGAATAGACTGTGCCCAATTGATGACGTCATCGGTAACGTGGTTCGGCCGCCATCTTGGAAAAACCGAAAAACTTTACACCTCTATATCTCCGAAAGTACTGAACAGAAAAAATTGAGACATGGCTCATTGTAAAGAACTCTCCATGGGGAATAAAATATGTAAATGATGACGTCATCAGACACGTGGTTCGGTCGCCATCTTGGAAAAACGGCAAAACGTTGCGCCACTATATCTCCAAAAGTGCTGAACAGAAAAAATTGAGACATGGCTCATTGTAAAGAACTCTCCATGGGGAATAAAATATGTTAATGATGACGTCATCAGTCACATGGTTCGGCCGCCATCTTGGAAAAACCGAAAATTTTTGCACCTCGATATCTCAAAGTGCTGACAGAAAAAATTGAGACATGGCTCATTGTAAAGAACTCTCCATGGGGAATAAAATATGTTAATGATGACGTCATCAGTCACGTGGTTCGGCCGCCATCTTGGAAAAACCGAAAATTTTTGCACCTCCATATCTCCGAAAGTCCTGAACAGAAAAAATTGAGACATGGCTCATTGTAAAGAACTCTCCATGGGGAATAAAATATGTTAATGATGACGTCATCAGTCACGTGGTTCGGCCGCCATCTTGGGAAAACCGAAAAACTTTGCACCACTATATCTCCAAAAGTGCTGAACAGAATAAATGGAGACATGGCTCATTGTGAAGAACTCTCCATGTGGAATAAAATATGTTAATGATGACGTCATCAGTCATGTGGTTCGGCCGCCATCTTGGAAAAACCGAAAAACTTTGCACATCCATATCTCTGAATGTACTGAATAGAAAAAATTGAGACATGGCTCATTGCAAAGAACTCTCCATGGAGAATACAATATGTTAATGATGACGTCATCGGTCACGTGATTCGGCCGCCATCTTGGAAAATCCGAAAAACTATGCACCTCCATATCTCCGAAAGTGCTGAATAGAAAAAATTGAGACATGGCCCATTGTAAAGAACTCTCCATGGGGAATAAAATATGTTAATGATGATGTCATCAGTCACGTGGTTCGGCCGCCATCTTGGAAAAACCGAAAAACTCTGCACCTCCACATCTCCAAAAGTCCTGAATATAAAAAATTGAGGTATGGCTCATTGTAAACAACTCTCCACGTGGAATAAAATATGTTAATGATGACATCATCGGTCACGTGGTTCGGCCGCCATATTTGTCCTAAATGGCCGATAAAAAAGTACATTCCGGCAAGTCCTCGGTCTCTGACCGATTTTTCATTTGTTACTTGCCGGAAAAATTTTCCGGCAAGTATGTTGATCTGTTCGTTTGTTTGTCTGTCTGTCTGTTTGTCTGTCTGTTTGTCTGTCTGTTTGTCTGTTTGCAGCACTGCGTCTACACCGTTGCACGGAGAATCGCCAAACTTTGCACACATAATGGTCTTGCCCTCTAATATACTGTGCCTCAATGATGACGTCATCAGTGACGTGGTTCGGCCGCCATCTTGGAAAAACCGAATAAATTTGCACCTCTATATCTCCGAAAGTACTGAACAGAAAAAATTGAGACATGGCTCATTGTAAAGAACTCTCCATGGGGAATAAAATATGTTAATGATGACGTCATATGTCACGTGGTCGGCCGCCATCTTGGAAAAACGGCAAAAATTTGCACCACTATATCTCCAAAAGTGCTGAACAGAAAAAATTGAGACATGGCTCATTGTAAAGAACTCTCCATGGGGAATAAAATATGTAAATGATGACGTCATCAGTCACGTGGTTCGGTCGCCATCTTGGAAAAACGGCAAATCGTTGCGCCACTATATCTCCAAAAGTGCTGAACAGAAAAAATTGAGACATGGCTCATTGGAAAGAACTCTCCATGGGGAATAAAATATGTTAATGATGACGTCATATGTCACGTGGTCGGCCGCCATCTTGGAAAAACGGCAAAACTTTGCACCACTATATCTCCAAAAGTGCTGAACAGAATAATTGAGACATGGCTCATTGTAAAGAACTCTCCATGGGGAATAAAATATGTTAATGATGACGTCATCAGTCACGTGGTCGGCCGCCATCTTGGAAAAACGGCAAAACTTTGCACCACAAAATCTCCAAAAGTGCTGAACAGAAAAAATTGAGACATGGCTCATTGTAAAGAACTCTCCATGGGGAATAAAATATGTTAATGATGACGCCATCGGTCACGTGGTTCGGCCGCCATCTTGGAAAAATGGGAAAACTTTGCACCACTATATCTCCAAAAGTGCAGAATGGAAAAAATTGAGACATGGCTCATTGTAAAGAACTCTCAATGGGGAATAAAATATGTTAATGATGACGTCATATGTCACGTGGTTCGGCCGCCATCTTGGAAAAACCGAAAAATTGTGCACCTCCATATCTCTGAAAGTGCTGAATAGAAAAAATTGAGACATGGCTCATTGTAAAGAACTCTCCATGGGGAATAAAATATGTTAATGATGACATCATAGGTCACGTGGTTCGGCTGCCATCTTGGAAAAACCGAAAAACGTAGCACCTCCATATCTCCAAAAGTGCTGAATAGAAAAAGTTGAGACATGGCTCTTTGTGAAGAACTCTCCATGGGGAATAATATATGTTAATGATGACGTCATCTATCACGTGGTTCGGACGCCATATTTGTCTTAAATGGCCGATAAAAGAGTACATTCCGGCAAGTCCTCGGTCTCTGACCGATTTTTCATCTGTCTGTCTGTTTGTCTGTCTGTTTGTCTGTTTTCAGCACTGCGTCTACACCGTTGCACGTAGAATCGCCAAACTTGGCACACATATTGGTCTTGCCCTCTAATATACTGTGCCCAAATGATGACGTCATCAGTCACGTGGTTCGGCCGCCATCTTGGAAAAACCGAAAAATTTTGCACCTCGATATCTCAATGTGCTGAACAGAAAAAATTGAGCCATGGCTCATTGTAAAGAACCCTCCATTGGGAATAAAATATGTTAATGATGACGTCATGTGTCACGTGGTCGGCCGCCATCTTGGAAAAACGGCAAAACTTTGCACCACTATATCTCCAAAAGTGCTGAACAGAAAAAATTGAGACATGGCTCATTGTAAAGAACTCTCCATGGGGAATAAAATATGTTAATGATGACGTCATCAGTCACGTGGTCGGCCGCCATCGTGGAAAAACGGCAAAACTTTGCACCACGAAATCTCCAAAAGTCCTGAACAGAAAAAATTGAGACATGGCTCATTGTAAAGAACTCTCCATGGGGAATAAAATATGTTAATGATGACGTCATCAGTCACGTGGTTCGGCCGCCATCTTGGAAAAACCGAAAAACTCTGCACCTCCACATCTCCAAAAGTCCTGAATAGAAAAAATTGAGGCATGGCTCATTGTAAAGAACTCTCCATGGGGAATAAAATATGTTAATGATGACGTCATCGGTCACGTGGTTCGGCCGCCATATTTGTCCTAAATGGCGGATAAAAAAGTACATTCCGGCAAGTCCTCGGTCTCTGACCGATTTTTCATCTGTCTGTTTGTTACTTGCCGGAAAAGATTCCGGCAAGTATGTTGATCTGTTCGTTTGTTACTTGCCGGAAATTTTTTTCCGGCAAGTATGTTGATCTGTTCGTTTGTCTGTCTGTCTGTCTGTTTGTCTGTCTGTCTGTTTGCAGCACTGCGTCTACACCGTTGCACGTGGAATCGCCAAACTTTGCACATATATTGGTCTTGCCCTGGAATAGACTGTGCCCAATTGATGACGTCATCGGTGACGTGGTTCGGCCGCCATCTTGGAAAAACCGAAAAAATTTGCACCTCTATATCTCCGAAAGTACTGAACAGAAAAAATTGAGACATGGCTCATTGTAAAGAACTCTCCATGGGGAATAAAATATGTAAATGATGACGTCATCAGTCACGTGGTTCGGTCGCCATCTTGGAAAAACGGCAAAAAGTTGCGCCACTATATCTCCAAAAGTGCTGAACAGAAAAAATTGAGACATGGCTCATTGTAAAGAACTCTCCATGGGGAATAAAATATGTTAATGATGACGTCATCTGTCACGTGGTTCTGCCGCCATCTTGGAAAATCCGAAAAACTTTGCACCTCCATATCTCCGAAAGTGCTGAATAGAAAAAATTGAGACATGGCTCATTGGAAAGAACTCTCCATGGGGAATAAAATATGTTAATGATGACGTCATCGGTCACGTGGTTCGGCCGCCATCTTGGAAAAACTTTGCACCTCGATATCTCCGAAAGTGCTGAACAGAAAAAATTGAGACATGGCTCATTGTGAAGAACTCTCCATGGGGAATAAAATATGTTAATGATGACGTCATCGGTCACGTGGTTCAGCCACCATATTTGTCCTAAATGGCCGATAAAAAAGTAAATTCCGGCAAGTCCTCGGTCTCTGACCGATTTTTCATTACTTGCCGGAAAAATTTTCCGGCAAGTATGTTGATCTGTTCGTTTGTTACTTGCCGGAAAAATTTTCCGGCAAGTATGTTGATCTGTTCGTTTGTTTGTCTGTCTGTCTGTCTGTCTGTCTGTTTGTCTGTCTGTTTGCAGCACTGCGTCTACACCGTTGCACGTAGAATCGCCAAACTTTGCACAAATATTGGTCTTGCCCTGGAATAGACTGTGCCCAATTGATGACGTCATCGGTGACGTGGTTCGGCCGCCATCTTGGAAAAACCGAAAAACTTTGCACCTCTATATCTCCGAAAGTACTGTACAGAAAAAATTGAGACATGGCTCATTGTAAAGAACTCTCCATGGGGAATAAAATATGTAAATGATGACGTCATCAGTCACGTGGTTCGGGCGCCATCTTGGAAAAACGGCAAAACGTTGCGCCACTATATCTCCAAAAGTGCTGAACAGACAAAAATTGAGACATGGCTCATTGTAAAGAACTCGCCATGGGGAATAAACTATGTTAATGATGACGTCATCAGTCACGTGGTCGGCCGCCATCTTGGAAAAACCGAAAAACTTAGCGCCTCCATATCTCCGAAAGTGCTGAATAGAAAAAATTGAGACATGGCTCATTGTAAAGAACTCTCCATGGGGAATAAAATATGTTAATGATGACGTCATCAGTCACGTGGTTCGGCCGCCATATTTGTCCTAAATGGCCGATAAAAAAGTACATTCCGGCAAGTCCTCGGTCTCTGACCGATTTTTCATTTGTCTGTTTGTCTGTTTGTCTGTTTGTCTGTTTGTCTGTTTGCAGCACTGCGTCTACACCGTTGCACGGAGAATCGCCAAACTTTGCACACATAATGGTCTTGCCCTCTAATATACTGTGCCCCAATGATGACGTCATCGGTGACGTGGTTCGGCCGCCATCTTGGAAAAACCGAATAAATTTGCACCTCTATATCTCCGAAAGTACTGAACAGAAAAAATTGAGACATGGCTCATTGTAAAGAACTCTCCATGGGGAATAAAATATGTAAATGATGACGTCATCAGTCACGTGGTTCGGTCGCCATCTTGGAAAAACGGCAAATCGTTGCGCCACTATATCTCCAAAAGTGCTGAACAGAAAAAATTGAGACATGGCTCATTGGAAAGAACTCTCCATGGGGAATAAAATATGTTAATGATGACGTCATATGTCACGTGGTCGGCCGCCATCTTGGAAAAACGGCAAAACTTTGCACCACTATATCTCCAAAAGTGCTGAACAGAAATAATTGAGACATGGCTCATTGTAAAGAACTCTCCATGGGGAATAAAATATGTTAATGATGACGTCATCAGTCACGTGGTCGGCCGCCATCTTGGAAAAACGGCAAAACTTTGCACCACAAAATCTCCAAAAGTGCTGAACAGAAATAATTGAGACATGGCTCATTGTAAAGAACTCTCCATGGGGAATAAAATATGTTAATGATGACGGCATCGGTCACGTGGTTCGGCCGCCATCTTGGAAAAATGGGAAAACTTTGCACCACTATATCTCCAAAAGTGCAGAATGGAAAAAATTGAGACATGGCTCATTGCAAAGAACTCTCAATGGGGAATAAAATATGTTAATGATGACGTCATATGTCACGTGGTTCGGCCGCCATCTTGGAAAAACCGAAAAATTGTGCACCTCCATATCTCTGAAAGTGCTGAATAGAAAAAATTGAGACATGGCTCATTGTGCAGAACTCTCCATGGGGAATAAAATGTGTTAATGATGACGTCATCAGTCACGTGGTCGGCCGCCATCTTGGAAAAACGGCAAAACTTTGCACCTCCATATCTCTGAAAGTACTGAATAGAAAAAATTGAGACATGGCTCATTGGAAAGAACTCTCCATGGGGAATAAAATATGTGAATTATGACGTCATCAGTCACGTGGTCGGCCGCCATCTTGGAAAAACGGCAAAACTTTGCACCACTATATCTCCAAAAGTGCTAAATAGAAAAAATTGAGACGTGGCTCATTGGAAAGAACTCTCCATGGGGAATGAAATATGTTGATGATGACGTCATCGGTCACGTGGTTCGGCCGCCATCTTGGAAAAACTGAAAAACCTTGCACCTCCATATCTCCAAAGGTGCTAAATAGAAAAAATTGAGACGTGGCTCATTGGAAAGAACTCTCCATGGGGAATGAAATATGTTGATGACGTCATCGGTCACGTGGTTCGGCCGTCATATTTGTCCTAAGTGGCCGATAAAAAAGTAAATTCCGGCAAGTCCTCGGTCTCTGATCTGTCTGTTTGTCTGTCTGTTTGTTACTTGCCGGAAAAGATTCCGGCAAGTATGTTGATCTGTTCGTTTGTTACTTGCCGGAAAAAATTTTCCGGCAAGTATGTTGATCTGTTCGTTTGTCTGTTTGTCTGTCTGTCTGTCTGTCTGTCTGTATGTCTGTCTGTTTGCAGCATTGCGTCTACACCGTTGCACGTAGAATCGCCAAACTTTGCACACATATTGGTCTTGCCCTGGAATAGACTGTGCCCAATTGATGACGTCATCGGTGACGTGGTTCGGCCGCCATCTTGGAAAAACCGAAAAACTTTGCACTTCTATATCTCCGAAAGTACTGAACAGAAAAAATTGAGACATGGCTCATTGTAAAGAACTCTCCATGGGGAATAAAATATGTTAATGATGACATCATCAGTCACGTGGTCGGCCGCCATCTTGGAAAAACGGCAAAACTTTGCACCACGAAATCTCCAAAAGTGCTGAACAGAAAAAATTGAGACATGGCTCATTGTAAAGAACTCTCCATGGGGAATAAAATATGTTAATGATGATGTCATATGTCACGTGGTCGGCCGCCATCTTGGAAAAACCGAAAAATTTTGCACCTCCATATCTCTGAATGTGCTGAATAGAAAAAATTGAGACATGGCTCATTGTACAGAACTCTCCATGGGGAATACAATATGTTAATGATGATGTCATTGGTCACGTGGTTCGGCCGCCATCTTGGAAAAACCGAAAAACTCTGCACCTCCACATCTCCAAAAGTCCTGAATAGAAAAATTGAGGCATGGCTCATTGTAAAGAACTCTCCATGGGGAATAAAATATGTTAATGATGTCATCAGTCACGTGGTCGGCCGCCATCTTGGAAAAACCGAAAAACTTAGCACCTCCATATCTCCGAAAGTGCTGAATAGAAAAAATTGAGACATGGCTCATTGTAAAGAACTCTCCATGGGGAATAAAATATGTTAATGATGATGTCATCGGTCACGTGGTTCGGCCGCCATCTTGGAAAAACCGAAAAACTCTGCACCTCCACATCTCCAAAAGTCCTGAATAGAAAAAATTGAGGTATGGCTCATTGTAAAGAACTCTCCATGGGGAATAAAATATGTTGATGACATCATCGGTCACGTGGTCGGCCGCCATCTTGGAAAAACGGCAAAACTTTGCACCACTATATCTCCAAAAGTGCTGAACAGAAAAAATTAAGACATGGCTCATTGTAAAGAACTCTCCATGGGGAATAAAAGATGTTAATGATGACGTCATATGTCACGTGGTTCGGCCGCCACCTTGGAAAAACCGAAAATTTTTGCACCTCCATATCTCTGAAAGGGCTGAATAGAAAAAGTTGAGACATGGCTCTTTGTAAAGAACTCTCCATGGGGAATAATATATGTTAATGATGACATCATCGGTCACGTGGTTCGGCCGCCATATTTGTCCTAAATGGCCGATAAAAAAGTACATTCCGGCAAGTCCTCGGTCTCTGACCGATTTTTCATTACTTGTCGGAAAATTTTTTCCGGCAAGTATGTTGATCTGTTCGTTTGTTACTTGCCGGAAAAAATTTTCCGGCAAGTATGTTGATCTGTTCGTTTGTCTGTCTGTCTGTCTGTTTGTCTGTCTGTCTGTTTGCAGCACTGCGTCTACACCGTTGCACGTGGAATCGCCAAACTTTGCACACATATTGTTCTTGCCCTGGAATAGACTGTGCCCAATTGATGACGTCATCGGTGACGTGGTTCGGCCGCCATCTTGGAAAAACCGAAAAACTTTGCACCTCTATATCTCCGAAAGTACTGAACAGAAAAAATTGAGACATGGCTCATTGTAAAGAACTCTCCATGGGGAATAAAATATGTAAATGATGACGTCATCAGTCACGTGGTTCGGTCGCCATCTTGGAAAAACGGCAAAACGTTGCGCCACTATATCTCCAAAAGTGCTGAACAGAAAAAATTGAGACATGGCTCATTGTAAAGAACTCTCCATGGGGAATAAAATATGTTAATGATGACGTCATCTGTCACGTGGTTCTGCCGCCATCTTGGAAAATCCGAAAAACTTTGCACCTCCATATCTCCGAAAGTGCTGAATAGAAAAAATTGAGACATGGCTCATTGGAAAGAACTCTCCATGGGGAATAAAATATGTTAATGATGACGTCATCGGTCACGTGGTTCGGCCGCCATCTTGGAAAAACTTTGCACCTCAATATCTCCGAAAGTGCTGAACAGAAAAAATTGAGACATGGCTCATTGTGAAGAACTCTCCATGGGGAATAAAATATGTTAATGATGACGTCATCGGTCACGTGGTTCAGCCACCATATTTGTCCTAAATGGCCGATAAAAAAGTAAATTCCGGCAAGTCCTCGGTCTCTGACCGATTTTTCATTTGTCTGTTTGTCTGTTTGTCTGTTTGTCTGTTTGTCTGTTTGCAGCACTACGTCCACACCGTTGCACGTAGAATCGCCAAACTTTGCACACGTATTTGGCTTGCCCTCTAATATACTGTGCCCAAATGATGATGTCATCGGTCACGTGGTTTGGCCGCCATCTTGGAAAAACCGAAAAAATTTGCACCGCTATATCTCCGAAAGTACTGAACAGAAAAAATTGAGACATGGCTCATTGTGCAGAACTCTCCATGGGGAATAAAATGTGTTAATGATGACGTCATCAGTCACGTGGTCGGCCGCCATCTTGGAAAAACGGCAAAACTTTGCACCTCCATATCTCTGAAAGTACTGAATAGAAAAAATTGAGACATGGCTCATTGGAAAGAACTCTCCATGGGGAATAAAATATGTGAATTATGACGTCATCAGTCACGTGGTCGGCCGCCATCTTGGAAAAACGGCAAAACTTTGCACCACTATATCTCCAAAAGTGCTAAATAGAAAAAATTGAGACGTGGCTCATTGGAAAGAACTCTCCATGGGGAATGAAATATGTTGATGATGACGTCATCGGTCACGTGGTTCGGCCGCCATCTTGGAAAAACTGAAAAACCTTGCACCTCCATATCTCCAAAGGTGCTAAATAGAAAAAATTGAGACGTGGCTCATTGGAAAGAACTCTCCATGGGGAATGAAATATGTTGATGACGTCATCGGTCACGTGGTTCGGCCGTCATATTTGTCCTAAGTGGCCGATAAAAAAGTAAATTCCGGCAAGTCCTCGGTCTCTGATCTGTCTGTTTGTCTGTCTGTTTGTTACTTGCCGGAAAAGATTCCGGCAAGTATGTTGATCTGTTCGTTTGTTACTTGCCGGAAAAAATTTTCCGGCAAGTATGTTGAACTGTTCGTTTGTCTGTTTGTCTGTCTGTCTGTCTGTCTGTCTGTATGTCTGTCTGTTTGCAGCATTGCGTCTACACCGTTGCACGTAGAATCGCCAAACTTTGCACACATATTGGTCTTGCCCTGGAATAGACTGTGCCCAATTGATGACGTCATCGGTGACGTGGTTCGGCCGCCATCTTGGAAAAACCGAAAAACTTTGCACTTCTATATCTCCGAAAGTACTGAACAGAAAAAATTGAGACATGGCTCATTGTAAAGAACTCTCCATGGGGAATAAAATATGTTAATGATGACATCATCAGTCACGTGGTCGGCCGCCATCTTGGAAAAACGGCAAAACTTTGCACCACGAAATCTCCAAAAGTGCTGAACAGAAAAAATTGAGACATGGCTCATTGTAAAGAACTCTCCATGGGGAATAAAATATGTTAATGATGATGTCATATGTCACGTGGTCGGCCGCCATCTTGGAAAAACCGAAAAATTTTGCACCTCCATATCTCTGAATGTGCTGAATAGAAAAAATTGAGACATGGCTCATTGTACAGAACTCTCCATGGGGAATACAATATGTTAATGATGATGTCATTGGTCACGTGGTTCGGCCGCCATCTTGGAAAAACCGAAAAACTCTGCACCTCCACATCTCCAAAAGTCCTGAATAGAAAAATTGAGGCATGGCTCATTGTAAAGAACTCTCCATGGGGAATAAAATATGTTAATGATGTCATCAGTCACGTGGTCGGCCGCCATCTTGGAAAAACCGAAAAACTTAGCACCTCCATATCTCCGAAAGTGCTGAATAGAAAAAATTGAGACATGGCTCATTGTAAAGAACTCTCCATGGGGAATAAAATATGTTAATGATGATGTCATCGGTCACGTGGTTCGGCCGCCATCTTGGAAAAACCGAAAAACTCTGCACCTCCACATCTCCAAAAGTCCTGAATAGAAAAAATTGAGGTATGGCTCATTGTAAAGAACTCTCCATGGGGAATAAAATATGTTGATGACATCATCGGTCACGTGGTCGGCCGCCATCTTGGAAAAACGGCAAAACTTTGCACCACTATATCTCCAAAAGTGCTGAACAGAAAAAATTAAGACATGGCTCATTGTAAAGAACTCTCCATGGGGAATAAAAGATGTTAATGATGACGTCATATGTCACGTGGTTCGGCCGCCACCTTGGAAAAACCGAAAATTTTTGCACCTCCATATCTCTGAAAGGGCTGAATAGAAAAAGTTGAGACATGGCTCTTTGTAAAGAACTCTCCATGGGGAATAATATATGTTAATGATGACATCATCGGTCACGTGGTTCGGCCGCCATATTTGTCCTAAATGGCCGATAAAAAAGTACATTCCGGCAAGTCCTCGGTCTCTGACCGATTTTTCATTACTTGCCGGAAAAAATTTTCCGGCAAGTATGTTGATCTGTTCGTTTGTTACTTGCCGGAAAAGATTCCGGCAAGTATGTTGATCTGTTCGTTTGTTACTTGCCGGAAAAATTTTTCCGGCAAGTATGTTGATCTGTTCGTTTGTTACTTGCCGGAAAAAATTTCCGGCAAGTATGTTGATCTGTTCGTTACTTGCCGGAAAAATTTTCCGGCAAGTATGTTGATCTGTTCGTTTGTTTGTCTGTTTGTCTGTTTGTCTGTTTGTCTGTCTGTTTGTCTGTCTGTTTGCAGCACTGCGTCTACACCGTTGCACGGAGAATCGCCAAACTTTGCACACATATTGGTCTTGCCCTGGAATAGACTGTGCCCAATTGATGACGTCATCGGTGACGTGGTTCGGCCGCCATCTTGGAAAAACCGAAAAAATTTGCACCTCTATATCTCCGAAAGTACTGTACTGAAAAAATTGAGACATGGCTCATTGTAAAGAACTCTCCATGGGGAATAAAATATGTTAATGATGACGTCATATGTCACGTGGTCGGCCGCCATCTTGGAAAAAAGGCAAAAATTTGCACCACTATATCTCCAAAAGTGCTGAACAGAAAAAATTGAGACATGGCTCATTGTAAAGAACTCTCCATGGGGAATAAAATATGTTAATGATGACGTCATCAGTCACGTGGTCGGCCGCCATCTTGGAAAAACCGAAAAACTTAGCACCTCCATATCTCCGAAAGTGCTGAATAGAAAAAATTGAGACATGGCTCATTGTAAAGAACTCTCCATGGGGAATAAAATATGTTAATGATGATGTCATCGGTCACGTGGTTCGGCCGCCATCTTGGAAAAACCGAAAAATTCTGCACCTCCACATCTCCAAAAGTCCTGAATAGAAAAAATTGAGACATGGCTCATTGTAAAGAACTCTCCATGGGGAATAAAATATGTTAATGATGACGTCATCGGTCACGTGGTTCGGCCGCCATCTTGGAAAAACCGAAAAATTCTGCACCTCCACATCTCCAAAAGTACTGAACAGAAAAAATTGAGACATGGCTCATTGTGAAGAACTCTCCATGGGGAATAAAACATGTTAATGATGACGTCATCAGTCACGTGGTTCGGCCGCCATCTTGGAAAAACCGAAAAAATTTGCACCTCCATATCTCCAAAAGTACTGAACAGAAAAAATTGAGACATGGCTCATTGTAAAGAACTCTCCATGGGGAATGAAATATGTTAATGATGACGTCATAGGTCACGTGATTCGGCCGCCATCTTGGAAAAACGGCAAAAAAATTGCACCGCTATATCTCCAAAAGTACTGAACAGAAAAAATTGAGACATGGCTCATTGTAAAGAACTCTCCATGGGGAATAAAATATCTTAATGATGACGTCATCAGTCACGTGGTCGGCTGCCATCTTGGAAAAACGGCAAAACTTTGCACCACTATATCTCCAAAAGTGCTGAACAGAAAAAATTGAGACATGGCTCATTGTAAAGAACACTCCATGGAGAATAAAATATGTTAATGATGACGTCATCGGTCACGTGGTTCGGCCGCCATCTTGGAAAAACCGAAAAACTTTGCACCTCCACATCTCCGAAAGTGCTGAATAGAAAAAATTGAGACATGGCTCATTGTAAAGAACTCTCCATGGGGAATCAAATATGTTAATGATGACGTCATCAGTCACGTGGTTCGGCCGCCATCTTGGAAAAACCGAAAAACTTTGCACATCCATATCTCTGAATGTACTGAATAGCAAAAATTGAGACATGGCTCATTGCAAAGAACTCTCCATGGAGAATACAATATGTTAATGATGACGTCATCAGTCACGTGGTTCGGCCGCCATCTTGGAAAAACAGAAAAATTTGCACCTCCATATCTCCGAAAGTACTGAATAGAAATAATTGAGACATGGCTCATTGTAAAGAACTCTCCATGGGGAATCAAATATGTTAATGATGACGTCATCAGTCACGTGGTTCGGCCGCCATCTTGGAAAAACCGAAAAACTTTGCAATGCCACATCTCCAAAAGTCCTGAATAGAAAAAATTGAGACATGGCTCATTGTAAACAACTCTCCACGGGGAATAAAATATGTTAATGATGACATCATCGGTCACGTGGTTCGGCCGCCATATTTGTCCTAAATGGCCGATAAAAAAGTAAATTCCGGCAAGTCCTCGGTCTCTGACCGATTTTTCATTTGTCTGTTTGTCTGTTTGTCTGTTTGTCTGTTTGCAGCACTACGTCTACACCGTTGCACGTAGAATCACCAAACTTTGCACACGTATTTGTCTTGCCCTCTAATATACTGTGCCCAAATGATGACGTCATCGGTCACGTGGTTCGGCCGCCATCTTGGAAAAACCGAAAAATTTTGCACCTCCATATCTCCAAAAGTCCTGAACAGAAAAAATTGAGACATGGCTCATTGTAAAGAACTCTCCATGGGGAATAAAATCTGTTAATGATGACGTCATCAGTCACGTGGTCGGCCGCCATCTTGGAAAAACGGCAAAACTTTGCACCATGATATCTCCAAAAGTGCTGAACAGAAAAAATTGAGACATGGCTCATTGTAAAGAACGCTCCATGGGGAATAAAATATGTTAATGATGACGTCATATGTCACGTGGTCGGCCGCCATCTTGGAAAAACGGCAAAAATTTGCACCACTATATCTCCAAAAGTGCTGAACAGAAAAAATTGAGACATTGCTCATTGTAAAGAACTCTCCATGGGGAATAAAATATGTTAATGATGACGTCATATGTCACGTGGTTCGGCCGCCATCTTGGAAAAACCGAAAAATGTTGCACCTCCATTTCTCTGAAAGTGCTGAATAGAAAAAATTGAGACATGGCTCATTGTAAAGAACTCTCCATGGGGAATAAAATATGTTAATGATGATGCCATCGGTCACGTGGTTCGGCCGCCATCTTGGAAAAACGGGAAAACTTTGCACCACTATATCTCCAAAAGTGCAGAATGGAAAAAATTGAGACATGGCTCATTGTAAAGAACTCTCCATGGGGAATAAAATATGTTAATGATGACGTCATCGGTCACGTGGTTCGGCCGCCATATTTGTCCTAAATGGCCGATAAAAAAGTACATTCCGGCAAGTCCTCGGTCTCTGACCGATTTTTCATCTGTCTGTTTGTCTGTTTGCAGCACTGCGTCTACACCGTTGCACGTAGAATCGCCAAACTTTGCACACATATTGGTCTTGCCCTGGAATAGACTGTGCCCAATTGATGACGTCATCGGTGACGTGGTTCGGCCGCCATCTTGGAAAAACCGAAAAAATTACACCTCTATATCTCCGAAAGTACTGAACAGAAAAAATTGAGACATGGCTCATTGTAAAGAACTCTCCATGGGGAATAAAATATGTAAATGATGACGTCATCAGACACGTGGTTCGGTCGCCATCTTGGAAAAACGGCAAAACGTTGCGCCACTATATCTCCAAAAGTGCTGAACAGAAAAAATTGAGACATGGCTCATTGTAAAGAACTCTCCATGGGGAATAAAATATGTTAATGATGACGTCATCAGTCACGTGGTTCGGCCGCCATCTTGGAAAAACCGAAAATTTTTGCACCTCGATATCTCAAAGTGCTGACAGAAAAAATTGAGACATGGCTCATTGTAAAGAACTCTCCATGGGGAATAAAATATGTTAATGATGACGTCATCAGTCACGTGGTTCGGCCGCCATCTTGGAAAAACCGAAAATTTTTGCACCTCCATATCTCCGAAAGTCCTGAACAGAAAAAATTGAGACATGGCTCATTGTAAAGAACTCTCCATGGGGAATAAAATATGTTAATGATGACGTCATCAGTCACGTGGTTCGGCCGCCATCTTGGGAAAACCGAAAAACTTTGCACCACTATATCTCCAAAAGTGCTGAACAGAATAAATGGAGACATGGCTCATTGTGAAGAACTCTCCATGTGGAATAAAATATGTTAATGATGACGTCATCAGTCATGTGGTTCGGCCGCCATCTTGGAAAAACCGAAAAACTTTGCACATCCATATCTCTGAATGTACTGAATAGAAAAAATTGAGACATGGCTCATTGCAAAGAACTCTCCATGGAGAATACAATATGTTAATGATGACGTCATCGGTCACGTGATTCGGCCGCCATCTTGGAAAATCCGAAAAACTATGCACCTCCATATCTCCGAAAGTGCTGAATAGAAAAAATTGAGACATGGCCCATTGTAAAGAACTCTCCATGGGGAATAAAATATGTTAATGATGATGTCATCAGTCACGTGGTTCGGCCGCCATCTTGGAAAAACCGAAAAACTCTGCACCTCCACATCTCCAAAAGTCCTGAATATAAAAAATTGAGGTATGGCTCATTGTAAACAACTCTCCACGTGGAATAAAATATGTTAATGATGACATCATCGGTCACGTGGTTCGGCCGCCATATTTGTCCTAAATGGCCGATAAAAAAGTACATTCCGGCAAGTCCTCGGTCTCTGACCGATTTTTCATTTGTCTGTCTGTCTGTTTGTCTGTCTGTTTGTCTGTTTTCAGCACTGCGTCTACACCGTTGCACGTAGAATCGCCAAACTTGGCACACATATTGGTCTTGCCCTCTAATATACTGTGCCCAAATGATGACGTCATCAGTCACGTGGTTCGGCCGCCATCTTGGAAAAACCGAAAAATTTTGCACCTCGATATCTCAATGTGCTGAACAGAAAAAATTGAGCCATGGCTCATTGTAAAGAACCCTCCATTGGGAATAAAATATGTTAATGATGACGTCATAGGTCACGTGGTTCGGCCGCCATCTTGGAAAAACGGCAAAACTTTGCACCACTATATCTCCAAAAGTGCTGAACAGAAACAATTGAGACATGGCTCATTGTAAAGAACTCTCCATGGGGGAATAAAATATGTTAATGATGACGTCATATGTCACGTGGTTCGGCCGCCATCTTGGAAAAACCGGAAAACGTTACACCTCCATGTCTCCGAAAGTCCTGAATAGAAAAACTTGGGACGTGGCTCAATGTAAAGAACTCTCCACGGGGAATAAAATATGTTAATGATGACGTCATCAGTCACGTGGTTCGGCCGCCATATTTGTCCTAAATGGCCAATAAAAAAGTACATTCCGGCAAGTCCTCGGTCTCTGACCGATTTTTCATTACTTGCCGGAAAAATTTTCCGGCAAGTATGTTGATCTGTTCGTTTGTTACTTGCCGGAAAATTTTTTCCGGCAAGTATGTTGATCTGTTCGTTTGTCTGTTTGTCTGTCTGTTTGTCTGTTTGTCTGTCTGTCTGTCTGTTTGCAGCACTGCGTCTACACCGTTGCACGTAGAATCGCCAAACTTTGCACACTTATTGGTCTTGCCCTGGAATAGACTGTGCCCAATTGATGACGTCATCAGTCACGTGGTTCGGTCGCCATCTTGGAAAAACGGCAAAACGTTGCGCCACTATATCTCCAAAAGTGCTGAACAGAAAAAATTGAGACATGGCTCATTGTAAAGAACTCTCCATGGGGAATAAAATATGTTAATGATGACGTCATCAGTCACGTGGTCGGCCGCCATCGTGGAAAAACGGCAAAACTTTGCACCATGAAATCTCCAAAAGTCCTGAACAGAAAAAATTGAGACATGGCTCATTGTAAAGAACTCTCCATGGGGAATAAAATATGTTAATGATGACGTCATCAGTCACGTGGTTCGGCCGCCATCTTGGAAAAACCGAAAAACTCTGCACCTCCACATCTCCAAAAGTCCTGAATAGAAAAAATTGAGGCATGGCTCATTGTAAAGAACTCTCCATGGGGAATAAAATATGTTAATGATGACGTCATCGGTCACGTGGTTCGGCCGCCATATTTGTCCTAAATGGCGGATAAAAAAGTACATTCCGGCAAGTCCTCGGTCTCTGACCGATTTTTCATCTGTCTGTTTGTCTGTCTGTTTGTCTGTTTGCAGCACTGCGTCTACACCGTTGCACGTAGAATCGCCAAACTTTGCACACATATTGGTCTTGCCCTGGAATAGACTGTGCCCAATTGATGACGTCATCGGTAACGTGGTTCGGCCGCCATCTTGGAAAAACCGAAAAACTTTACACCTCTATATCTCCGAAAGTACTGAACAGAAAAAATTGAGACATGGCTCATTGTAAAGAACTCTCCATGGGGAATAAAATATGTAAATGATGACGTCATCAGACACGTGGTTCGGTCGCCATCTTGGAAAAACGGCAAAACGTTGCGCCACTATATCTCCAAAAGTGCTGAACAGAAAAAATTGAGACATGGCTCATTGTAAAGAACTCTCCATGGGGAATAAAATATGTTAATGATGACGTCATCAGTCACATGGTTCGGCCGCCATCTTGGAAAAACCGAAAATTTTTGCACCTCGATATCTCAAAGTGCTGACAGAAAAAATTGAGACATGGCTCATTGTAAAGAACTCTCCATGGGGAATAAAATATGTTAATGATGACGTCATCAGTCACGTGGTTCGGCCGCCATCTTGGAAAAACCGAAAATTTTTGCACCTCCATATCTCCGAAAGTCCTGAACAGAAAAAATTGAGACATGGCTCATTGTAAAGAACTCTCCATGGGGAATAAAATATGTTAATGATGACGTCATCAGTCACGTGGTTCGGCCGCCATCTTGGGAAAACCGAAAAACTTTGCACCACTATATCTCCAAAAGTGCTGAACAGAATAAATGGAGACATGGCTCATTGTGAAGAACTCTCCATGTGGAATAAAATATGTTAATGATGACGTCATCAGTCATGTGGTTCGGCCGCCATCTTGGAAAAACCGAAAAACTTTGCACATCCATATCTCTGAATGTACTGAATAGAAAAAATTGAGACATGGCTCATTGCAAAGAACTCTCCATGGAGAATACAATATGTTAATGATGACGTCATCGGTCACGTGATTCGGCCGCCATCTTGGAAAATCCGAAAAACTATGCACCTCCATATCTCCGAAAGTGCTGAATAGAAAAAATTGAGACATGGCCCATTGTAAAGAACTCTCCATGGGGAATAAAATATGTTAATGATGATGTCATCAGTCACGTGGTTCGGCCGCCATCTTGGAAAAACCGAAAAACTCTGCACCTCCACATCTCCAAAAGTCCTGAATATAAAAAATGGAGGTATGGCTCATTGTAAACAACTCTCCACGTGGAATAAAATATGTTAATGATGACATCATCGGTCACGTGGTTCGGCCGCCATATTTGTCCTAAATGGCCGATAAAAAAGTACATTCCGGCAAGTCCTCGGTCTCTGACCGATTTTTCATTTGTCTGTCTGTCTGTTTGTCTGTCTGTTTGTCTGTTTTCAGCACTGCGTCTACACCGTTGCACGTAGAATCGCCAAACTTGGCACACATATTGGTCTTGCCCTCTAATATACTGTGCCCAAATGATGACGTCATCAGTCACGTGGTTCGGCCGCCATCTTGGAAAAACCGAAAAATTTTGCACCTCGATATCTCAATGTGCTGAACAGAAAAAATTGAGCCATGGCTCATTGTAAAGAACCCTCCATTGGGAATAAAATATGTTAATGATGACGTCATAGGTCACGTGGTTCGGCCGCCATCTTGGAAAAACGGCAAAACTTTGCACCACTATATCTCCAAAAGTGCTGAACAGAAACAATTGAGACATGGCTCATTGTAAAGAACTCTCCATGGGGGAATAAAATATGTTAATGATGACGTCATATGTCACGTGGTTCGGCCGCCATCTTGGAAAAACCGGAAAACGTTACACCTCCATGTCTCCGAAAGTCCTGAATAGAAAAACTTGGGACGTGGCTCAATGTAAAGAACTCTCCATGGGGAATAAAATATGTTAATGATGACGTCATCAGTCACGTGGTTCGGCCGCCATATTTGTCCTAAATGGCCAATAAAAAAGTACATTCCGGCAAGTCCTCGGTCTCTGACCGATTTTTCATTACTTGCCGGAAAAATTTTCCGGCAAGTATGTTGATCTGTTCGTTTGTTTATCTGTCTGTTTGTTACTTGCCGGAAAAATTTTCCGGCAAGTATGTTGATCTGTTCGTTTGTTACTTGCCGGAAAAGATTCCGGCAAGTATGTTGATCTGTTCGTTTGTTACTTGCCGGAAAAATTTTCCGGCAAGTATGTTGATCTGTTCGTTTGTTTGTCTGTCTGTCTGTTTGTCTGTCTGTTTGTCTGTCTGTTTGTCTGTTTGCAGCACTGCGTCTACACCGTTGCACGGAGAATCGCCAAACTTTGCACACATAATGGTCTTGCCCTCTAATATACTGTGCCTCAATGATGACGTCATCAGTGACGTGGTTCGGCCGCCATCTTGGAAAAACCGAATAAATTTGCACCTCTATATCTCCGAAAGTACTGAACAGAAAAAATTGAGACATGGCTCATTGTAAAGAACTCTCCATGGGGAATAAAATATGTTAATGATGACGTCATATGTCACGTGGTCGGCCGCCATCTTGGAAAAACGGCAAAAATTTGCACCACTATATCTCCAAAAGTGCTGAACAGAAAAAATTGAGACATGGCTCATTGTAAAGAACTCTCCATGGGGAATAAAATATGTAAATGATGACGTCATCAGTCACGTGGTTCGGTCGCCATCTTGGAAAAACGGCAAATCGTTGCGCCACTATATCTCCAAAAGTGCTGAACAGAAAAAATTGAGACATGGCTCATTGGAAAGAACTCTCCATGGGGAATAAAATATGTTAATGATGACGTCATATGTCACGTGGTCGGCCGCCATCTTGGAAAAACGGCAAAACTTTGCACCACTATATCTCCAAAAGTGCTGAACAGAATAATTGAGACATGGCTCATTGTAAAGAACTCTCCATGGGGAATAAAATATGTTAATGATGACGTCATCAGTCACGTGGTCGGCCGCCATCTTGGAAAAACGGCAAAACTTTGCACCACAAAATCTCCAAAAGTGCTGAACAGAAAAAATTGAGACATGGCTCATTGTAAAGAACTCTCCATGGGGAATAAAATATGTTAATGATGACGCCATCGGTCACGTGGTTCG
>NW_027619860.1:0-28449 GCF_964187855.1 Myxine glutinosa
AAAAGTGGTTTTTCAACACTATCACAAGTGCAAAAAGTGTTTTTTCCACACTAATACAAGTGCAAAAGTGGTTTCCTGCACCAACACAAGTGCGAAAAGTGGGTTTTCAACACTAACACAAGTGCGAAAAGTGGTTTTTCAACACTAACACAAGTGCGAAAAGTGTTTTTTCAACACTATCACAAGTGCAAAAAGTGTTTTTTACACACTAATACAAGTGCAAAAGTGGTTTCCTGCACCAACACAAGTGCGAAAAGTGGTTTTTCAACACTAACACAAGTGCGAAAAGTGGTTTTTCAACACTATCACAAGTGCAAAAAGTGTTTTTTTCCACACTAATACAAGTGCAAAAGTGGTTTCCTGCACCAACACAAGTGCGAAAAGTGGTTTTTCAACACTAACACAAGTGCGAAAAGTGGTTTTTCAACACTAACACAAGTGCGAAAAGTGGTTTTTCAACACTATCACAAGTGCAAAAAGTGTTTTTTCCACACTAATACAAGTGCAAAAGTGGTTTCCTGCACCAACACAAGTGCGAAAAGTGGTTTTTCAACACTAACACAAGTGCGAAAAGTGGTTTTTCAACACTAACACAAGTGCGAAAAGTGGTTTTTCAACACTATCACAAGTGCAAAAAGTGTTTTTTCCACACTAATACAAGTGCAAAAGTGGTTTCCTGCACCAACACAAGTGCGAAAAGTGGTTTTTCAACACTAACACAAGTGCGAAAAGTGGTTTTTCAACACTAACACAAGTGCGAAAAGTGGTTTTTCAACACTATCACAAGTGCAAAAAGTGTTTTTTCCACACTAATACAAGTGCAAAAGTGGTTTCCTGCACCAACACAAGTGCAAAAGTGGTTTCCTGCACCAACACAAGTGCGAAAAGTGGTTTTTCAACACTAACACAAGTGCGAAAAGTGTTTTTTTCCACACTAATACAAGTGCAAAAGTGGTTTCCTGCACCAACACAAGTGCAAAAGTGGTTTTTTCAACACTAACACAAGTGCGAAAAGTGGTTTTTCAACACTAACACAAGTCCGAAAAGTGGTTTTTCAACACTATCACAAGTGTAAAAAGTGTTTTTTCCACACTAATACAAGTGCAAAAGTGGTTTCCTGCACCAACACAAGTGCGAAAAGTGGTTTTTCAACACTAACACAAGTGCGAAAAGTGGTTTTTCAACACTAACACAAGTGCGAAAAGTGGTTTTTTCAACACTATCACAAGTGCAAAAAGTGTTTTTTCCACACTAATACAAGTGCAAAAGTGGTTTCCTGCACCAACACAAGTGCGAAAAGTGGTTTTTCAACACTAACACAAGTGCGAAAAGTGGTTTTTCAACACTAACACAAGTGCGAAAAGTGGTTTTTCAACACTATCACAAGTGCAAAAAGTGTTTTTTCCACACTAATACAAGTGCAAAAGTGGTTTCCTGCACCAACACAAGTGCGAAAAGTGGGTTTTCAACACTAACACAAGTGCGAAAAGTGGTTTTTCAACACTAACACAAGTGCGAAAAGTGTTTTTTCAACACTATCACAAGTGCAAAAAGTGTTTTTTACACACTAATACAAGTGCAAAAGTGGTTTCCTGCACCAACACAAGTGCGAAAAGTGGTTTTTCAACACTAACACAAGTGCGAAAAGTGGTTTTTCAACACTATCACAAGTGCAAAAAGTGTTTTTTCCACACTAATACAAGTGCAAAAGTGGTTTCCTGCACCAACACAAGTGCGAAAAGTGGTTTTTCAACACTAACACAAGTGCGAAAAGTGGTTTTTCAACACTAACACAAGTGCGAAAAGTGGTTTTTCAACACTATCACAAGTGCAAAAAGTGTTTTTTTCCACACTAATACAAGTGCAAAAGTGGTTTCCTGCACCAACACAAGTGCGAAAAGTGGTTTTTCAACACTAACACAAGTGCGAAAAGTGGTTTTTCAACACTAACACAAGTGCGAAAAGTGGTTTTTCAACACTATCACAAGTGCAAAAAGTGTTTTTTCCACACTAATACAAGTGCAAAAGTGGTTTCCTGCACCAACACAAGTGCAAAAAGTGGTTTTTCAACACTAACACAAGTGCGAAAAGTGGTTTTTCAACACTAACACAAGTGCGAAAAGTGGTTTTTCAACACTATCACAAGTGCAAAAAGTGTTTTTTCCACACTAATACAAGTGCAAAAGTGGTTTCCTGCACCAACACAAGTGCAAAAGTGGTTTCCTGCACCAACACAAGTGCGAAAAGTGGTTTTTCAACACTAACACAAGTGCGAAAAGTGTTTTTTCCACACTAATACAAGTGCAAAAGTGGTTTCCTGCACCAACACAAGTGCAAAAGTGGTTTTTCAACACTAACACAAGTGCGAAAGTGGTTTTTCAACACTAACACAAGTCCGAAAAGTGGTTTTTCAACACTATCACAAGTGTAAAAAGTGTTTTTTCCACACTAATACAAGTGCAAAAGTGGTTTCCTGCACCAACACAAGTGCGAAAAGTGGTTTTTCAACACTAACACAAGTGCGAAAAGTGGTTTTTCAACACTAACACAAGTGCGAAAAGTGGTTTTTCAACACTATCACAAGTGCAAAAAGTGTTTTTTCCACACTAATACAAGTGCAAAAGTGGTTTCCTGCACCAACACAAGTGCGAAAAGTGGTTTTTCAACACTAACACAAGTGCGAAAAGTGGTTTTTCAACACTAACACAAGTGCGAAAAGTGGTTTTTCAACACTATCACAAGTGCAAAAAGTGTTTTTTCCACACTAATACAAGTGCAAAAGTGGTTTCCTGCACCAACACAAGTGCGAAAAGTGGGTTTTCAACACTAACACAAGTGCGAAAAGTGGTTTTTCAACACTAACACAAGTGCGAAAAGTGTTTTTTCAACACTATCACAAGTGCAAAAAGTGTTTTTTACACACTAATACAAGTGCAAAAGTGGTTTCCTGCACCAACACAAGTGCGAAAAGTGGTTTTTCAACACTAACACAAGTGCGAAAAGTGGTTTTTCAACACTAACACAAGTGCGAAAAGTGGTTTTTCCACACTAATACAAGTGCAAAAGTGGTTTCCTGCACCAACACAAGTGCGAAAAGTGGTTTTTCAACACTAACACAAGTGCGAAAAGTGGTTTTTCAACACAAACTCAAGTGCGAAAAGTGGTTTTTCAACACTAACACAAGTGCGAAAAGTAGTTTTTTCCACACTAATACAAGTGCAAAAGTGGTTTCCTGCACCAACACAAGTGCGAAAAGTGGTTTTTCAACACTAACACAAGTGCGAAAAGTGTTTTTTCCACACTAATACAAGTGCAAAAGTGGTTTCCTGCACCAACACAAGTGCAAAAGTGGTTTTTCAACACTAACACAAGTGCAAAAGTGGTTTTTCAACACTAACACAAGTGCGAAAAGTGGTTTTTCAACACTATCACAAGTGCAAAAAGTGTTTTTTCCACACTAATACAAGTGCAAAAGTGGTTTCCTGCACCAACACAAGTGCGAAAAGTGGTTTTTCAACACTAACACAAGTGCGAAAAGTGGTTTTTCAACACTAACACAAGTGCGAAAAGTGGTTTTTCAACACTATCACAAGTGCAAAAAGTGTTTTTTCCACACTAATACAAGTGCAAAAGTGGTTTCCTGCACCAACACAAGTGCGAAAAGTGGTTTTTTCAACACTAACACAAGTGCGAAAAGTGGTTTTTCAACACTAACACAAGTGCGAAAAGTGTTTTTTCCACACTAATACAAGTGCAAAAGTGGTTTCCTGCACCAACACAAGTGCAAAAGTGGTTTTTCAACACTAACACAAGTGCGAAAGTGGTTTTTCAACACTAACACAAGTCCGAAAAGTGGTTTTTCAACACTATCACAAGTGTAAAAAGTGTTTTTTCCACACTAATACAAGTGCAAAAGTGGTTTCCTGCACCAACACAAGTGCGAAAAGTGGTTTTTCAACACTAACACAAGTGCGAAAAGTGGTTTTTCAACACTAACACAAGTGCGAAAAGTGTTTTTTCCACACTAATACAAGTGCAAAAGTGGTTTCCTGCACCAACACAAGTGCAAAAGTGGTTTTTCAACACTAACACAAGTGCGAAAGTGGTTTTTCAACACTAACACAAGTCCGAAAAGTGGTTTTTCAACACTATCACAAGTGTAAAAAGTGTTTTTTCCACACTAATACAAGTGCAAAAGTGGTTTCCTGCACCAACACAAGTGCGAAAAGTGGTTTTTCAACACTAACACAAGTGCGAAAAGTGGTTTTTCAACACTAACACAAGTGCGAAAAGTGGTTTTTCAACACTATCACAAGTGCAAAAAGTGTTTTTTCCACACTAATACAAGTGCAAAAGTGGTTTCCTGCACCAACACAAGTGCGAAAAGTGGTTTTTCAACACTAACACAAGTGCGAAAAGTGGTTTTTCAACACTAACACAAGTGCGAAAAGTGGTTTTTCAACACTATCACAAGTGCAAAAAGTGTTTTTTTCCACACTAATACAAGTGCAAAAGTGGTTTCCTGCACCAACACAAGTGCGAAAAGTGGGTTTTCAACACTAACACAAGTGCGAAAAGTGGTTTTTCAACACTAACACAAGTGCGAAAAGTGTTTTTTCAACACTATCACAAGTGCAAAAAGTGTTTTTTACACACTAATACAAGTGCAAAAGTGGTTTCCTGCACCAACACAAGTGCGAAAAGTGGTTTTTCAACACTAACACAAGTGCGAAAAGTGGTGTTTTTCAACACTAACACAAGTGCGAAAAGTGGTTTTTCCACACTAATACAAGTGCAAAAGTGGTTTCCTGCACCAACACAAGTGCGAAAAGTGGTTTTTCAACACTAACACAAGTGCGAAAAGTGGTTTTTCAACACTAATACAAGTGCAAAAGTGGTTTCCTGCACCAACACAAGTGCGAAAAGTGGTTTTTCAACACTAACACAAGTGCGAAAAGTGGTTTTTCCACACTAATACAAGTGCAAAAGTGGTTTCCTGCACCAACACAAGTGCGAAAAGTGGTTTTTCAACACTATCACAAGTGCAAAAAGTGTTTTTTCCACACTAATACAAGTGCAAAAGTGGTTTCCTGCACCAACACAAGTGCGAAAAGTGGTTTTTCAACACTAACACAAGTGCGAAAAGTGGTTTTTCAACACTAACACAAGTGCGAAAAGTGGTTTTTCAACACTATCACAAGTGCAAAAAGTGTTTTTTCCACACTAATACAAGTGCAAAAGTGGTTTCCTGCACCAACACAAGTGCGAAAAGTGGTTTTTTCAACACTAACACAAGTGCGAAAAGTGGTTTTTCAACACTAACACAAGTGCGAAAAGTGTTTTTTCCACACTAATACAAGTGCAAAAGTGGTTTCCTGCACCAACACAAGTGCAAAAGTGGTTTTTCAACACTAACACAAGTGCGAAAGTGGTTTTTCAACACTAACACAAGTCGAAAAGTGGTTTTTCAACACTATCACAAGTGTAAAAAGTGTTTTTTCCACACTAATACAAGTGCAAAAGTGGTTTCCTGCACCAACACAAGTGCGAAAAGTGGTTTTTCAACACTAACACAAGTGCGAAAAGTGGTTTTTTCAACACTAACACAAGTGCGAAAAGTGTTTTTTCCACACTAATACAAGTGCAAAAGTGGTTTCCTGCACCAACACAAGTGCAAAAGTGGTTTTTCAACACTAACACAAGTGCGAAAGTGGTTTTTCAACACTAACACAAGTCCGAAAAGTGGTTTTTCAACACTATCACAAGTGTAAAAAGTGTTTTTTCCACACTAATACAAGTGCAAAAGTGGTTTCCTGCACCAACACAAGTGCGAAAAGTGGTTTTTCAACACTAACACAAGTGCGAAAAGTGGTTTTTCAACACTAACACAAGTGCGAAAAGTGGTTTTTCAACACTATCACAAGTGCAAAAAGTGTTTTTTTCCACACTAATACAAGTGCAAAAGTGGTTTCCTGCACCAACACAAGTGCGAAAAGTGGTTTTTCAACACTAACACAAGTGCGAAAAGTGGTTTTTCAACACTAACACAAGTGCGAAAAGTGGTTTTTCAACACTATCACAAGTGCAAAAAGTGTTTTTTCCACACTAATACAAGTGCAAAAGTGGTTTCCTGCACCAACACAAGTGCGAAAAGTGGGTTTTCAACACTAACACAAGTGCGAAAAGTGGTTTTTCAACACTAACACAAGTGCGAAAAGTGTTTTTTCAACACTATCACAAGTGCAAAAAGTGTTTTTTACACACTAATACAAGTGCAAAAGTGGTTTCCTGCACCAACACAAGTGCGAAAAGTGGGTTTTCAACACTAACACAAGTGCGAAAAGTGGTTTTTCAACACTAACACAAGTGCGAAAAGTGGTTTTTCCACACTAATACAAGTGCAAAAGTGGTTTCCTGCACCAACACAAGTGCGAAAAGTGGTTTTTCAACACTAACACAAGTGCGAAAAGTGGTTTTTCAACACTATCACAAGTGCAAAAGTGGTTTCCTGCACCAACACAAGTGCGAAAAGTGGTTTTTCAACACTAACACAAGTGCGAAAAGTGGTTTTTCAACACTATCACAAGTGCAAAAAGTGTTTTTTCCACACTAATACAAGTGCAAAAGTGGTTTCCTGCACCAACACAAGTGCGAAAAGTGGTTTTTCAACACTAACACAAGTGCGAAAAGTGGTTTTTCCACACTAATGCAAGTGCAAAAGTGGTTTCCTGCACCAACACAAGTGCGAAAAGTGGTTTTTCAACACTAACACAAGTGCGAAAAGTGGTTTTTCAACACTATCACAAGTGCAAAAAGTGTTTTTTCCACACTAATACAAGTGCAAAAGTGGTTTCCTGCACCAACACAAGTGCGAAAAGTGGTTTTTCAACACTAACACAAGTGCGAAAAGTGGTTTTTCAACACTAACACAAGTGCGAAAAGTGGTTTTTCAACACTATCTCAAGTGCAAAAAGTGTTTTTTCCACACTAATACAAGTGCAAAAGTGGTTTCCTGCACCAACACCAGTGCGAAAAGTGGTTTTTTCAACACTAACACATGTGCGAAAAGTGGTTTTTCAACACTAACACAAGTGCGAAAAGTGGTTTTTCAACACTATCACAAGTGCAAAAAGTGTTTTTTTCCACACTAATACAAGTGCAAAGTGGTTTCCTGCACCAACACAAGTGCGAAAAGTGGTTTTTCAACACTAACCCAAGTGCGAAAAGTGATTTTTCAACACTAACACAAGTGCGAAAAGTGGTTTTTCCACACTTATACAAGTGCAAAAGTGGTTTCCTGCACCAACACAAGTGCGAAAAGTGGTTTTTCAACACTAACACAAGTGCGAAAAGTGGTTTTTCAACACTAACACAAGTGCGAAAAGTGGTTTTTCAACACTATCACAAGTGAAAAAAGTGTTTTTTCCACACTAATACAAGTGCAAAAGTGGTTTCCTGCACCAACACAAGTGCGAAAAGTGGTTTTTCAACACTATCACAAGTGCAAAAAGTGTTTTTTCCACACTAATACAAGTGCAAAAGTGGTTTCCTGCACCAACACAAGTGCGAAAAGTGGTTTTTCAACACTAACACAAGTGCGAAAAGTGGTTTTTCAACACTAACACAAGTGCGAAAAGTGGTTTTTCAACACTATCTCAAGTGCAAAAAGTGTTTTTTCCACACTAATACAAGTGCAAAAGTGGTTTCCTGCACCAACACAAGTGCGAAAAGTGGTTTTTCAACACTAACACAAGTGCGAAAAGTGGTTTTTCAACACCATCACAAGTGCAAAAAGTGTTTTTTCCACACTAAACAAGTGCAAAAGTGGTTTCCTGCACCAACACCAGTGCGAAAAGTGGTTTTTCAACACTAACACATGTGCGAAAAGTGGTTTTTCAACACTAACACAAGTGCGAAAAGTGGTTTTTCAACACTATCACAAGTGCAAAAAGTGTTTTTTCCACACTAATACAAGTGCAAAGTGGTTTCCTGCACCAACACAAGTGCGAAAAGTGGTTTTTCAACACTAACACAAGTGCGAAAAGTGATTTTTCAACACTAACACAAGTGCGAAAAGTGGTTTTTCCACACTTATACAAGTGCAAAAGTGGTTTCCTGCACCAACACAAGTGCGAAAAGTGGTTTTTCAACACTAACACAAGTGCGAAAAGTGGTTTTTCAACACTAACACAAGTGCGAAAAGTGGTTTTTTCAACACTATCACAAGTGAAAAAAGTGTTTTTTCCACACTAATACAAGTGCAAAAGTGGTTTCCTGCACCAACACAAGTGCGAAAAGTGGTTTTTCAACACTAACACAAGTGCGAAAAGTGGTTTTTCAACACTATCACAAGTGCAAAAAGTGTTTTTTCCACACTAATACAAGTGCAAAAGTGGTTTCCTGCACCAACACAAGTGCAAAAAGTGGTTTTTCAACACTAACACAAGTGCGAAAAGTGGCTTTTCAACACTATCACAAGTGCAAAAAGTGTTTTTTCCACACTAATACAAGTGCAAAAGTGGTTTCCTGCACCAACACAAGTGCGAAAAGTAGTTTTTCAACACTAACACAAGTGCGAAAAGTGGTTTTTCAACACTAACACAAGTGCGAAAAGTTGTTTTTCAACACTATCACAAGTGCAAAAAGTGTTTTTTCCACACTAATACAAGTGCAAAACTGGTTGCCTGCACCAACACAAGTGCGAAAAGTGGTTTTTCAACACTAACACAAGTGCGAAAAGTGGTTTTTCAACACTAACACAAGTGCGAAAAGTGGTTTTTCCACACTAATACAAGTGCAAAAGTGGTTTCCTGCAACAACACAAGTGCGAAAAGTGGTTTTTCAACACTAACACAAGTGCGAAAAGTGGTTTTTCAACACTATCACAAGTGCAAAAAGTGTTTTTACCACACTAATACAAGTGCAAAAGTGGTTTCCTGCACCAACACAAGTGCGAAAAGTGGTTTTTCAACACTAACACAAGTGCGAAAAGTGGTTTTTCAACACTAACACAAGTGCAAAAAGTGTTTTTCCACACTAATACAAGTGCAAAAGTGGTTTCCTGCACCAACACAAGTGCGAAAAGTGGTTTTTCAACACTAACACAAGTGCGAAAAGTGGTTTTTCAACACTAACACAAGTGCGAAAAGTGGTTTTTCAACACTATCACAAGTGCAAAAAGTGTTTTTACCACACTAATACAAGTGCAAAAGTGGTTTCCTGCACCAACACAAGTGCGAAAAGTGGTTTTTCAACACTAACACAAGTGCAAAAAGTGGTTTTTCAACACTATCACAAGTGCAAAAAGTGTTTTTTCCACACTAATACAAGTGCAAAAGTGGTTTCCTGCACCAACACTAGTGGAAAAAGTGGTTTTTCAACACTAACACAAGTGCGAAAAGTGGTTTTTCAACACTAACACAAGTGCGAAAAGTGTTTTTTCCACACTAATACAAGTGCAAAAGTGGTTTCCTGCACCAACACAAGTGCGAAAAGTGGTTTTTCAACACTAACACAAGTGCGAAAAGTGGTTTTTCAACAGTATCACAAGTGCAAAAAGTGTTTTTTCCACACTAATACAAGTGCAAAAGTGGTTTCCTGCACCAACACAAGTGCGAAAAGTGGTTTTTCAACACTAACACAAGTGCGAAAAGTGGTTTTTCAACACTAACACAAGTGCGAAAAGTGGTTTTTCAACACTATCACAAGTGCAAAAAGTGTTTTTCCACACTAATACAAGTGCAAAAGTGGTTTCCTGCACCAACACAAGTGCGAAAAGTGGTTTTTCAACACTAACACAAGTGCGAAAAGTGGTTTTTCAACACTAACACAAGTGCGAAAAGTGGTTTTTCAACACTATCACAAGTGCAAAAAGTGTTTTTTCCACACTAATACAAGTGCAAAGTGGTTTCCTGCACCAACACAAGTGCGAAAAGTGGTTTTTCAACACTAACACAAGTGCGAAAAGTGATTTTTCAACACTAACACAAGTGCGAAAAGTGGTTTTTCCACACTTATACAAGTGCAAAAGTGGTTTCCTGCACCAACACAAGTGCGAAAAGTGGTTTTTCAACACTATCACAAGTGCAAAAAGTGTTTTCCTGCACCAACACCAGTGCGAAAAGTGGTTTTTCAACACTAACACATGTGCGAAAAGTGGTTTTTCAACACTAACACAAGTGCGAAAAGTGGTTTTTCAACACTATCACAAGTGCAAAAAGTGTTTTTTCCAAACTAATACAAGTGCAAAGTGGTTTCCTGCACCAACACAAGTGCGAAAAGTGGTTTTTCAACACTAACACAAGTGCGAAAAGTGATTTTTCAACACTAACACAAGTGCGAAAAGTGGTTTTTCCACACTTATACAAGTGCAAAAAGTGGTTTTCCACACTAATACAAGTGCAAAAGTGGTTTCCTGCAACAACACAAGTGCGAAAAGTGGTTTTTCAACACTAACACAAGTGCGAAAAGTGGTTTTTCAACACTATCACAAGTGCAAAAAGTGTTTTTACCACACTAATACAAGTAAAAAAGTGGTTTCCTGCACCAACACAAGTGCGAAAAGTGGTTTTTCAACACTAACACAAGTGCGAAAAGTGGTTTTTCAACACTATCACAAGTGCAAAAAGTGTTTTTTCCACACTAATACAAGTGCAAAAGTGGTTTCCTGCACCAACACAAGTGCGAAAAGTGGTTTTTCAACACTAACACAAGTGCGAAAAGTGGTTTTTCAACACTATCACAAGTGCAAAAAGTGTTTTTTCCACACTAATACAAGTGCAAAAGTGGTTACCTGCACCAACACAAGTGCGAAAAGTGGTTTTTCAACACTAACACAAGTGCGAAAAGTGGTTTTTCGACACTAACACAAGTGCGAAAAGTGGTTTTTCAACACTATCACAAGTGCAAAAAGTGTTTTTTCCACACTAATACAAGTGCAAAAGTGGTTTCCTGCACCAACACAAGTGCGAAAAGTGGTTTTTCAACACTAACACAAGTGCGAAAAGTGGTTTTTCAACACTAATTCAAGTGCGAAAAGTGGTTTTTCCACACTAATACAAGTGCAAAAGTGGCTTCCTGCACCAACACAAGTGCGAAAATTGGTTTTTCAACACTAACACAAGTGCGAAAAGTGGTTTTTCAACACTATCACAAGTGCAAAAAGTGTTTTTACCACACTAATACAAGTGCAAAAGTGGTTTTCTGCACCAACACAAGTGCGAAAAGTGGTTTTTCAACACTATCACAAGTGCGAAAAGTGGTTTTTCAACACTAATTCAAGTGCGAAAAGTGGTTTTTCCACACTAATACAAGTGCAAAAGTGGCTTCCTGCACCAACACAAGTGCGAAAAGTGGTTTTTCAACACTAACACAAGTGCGAAAAGTGATTTTTCAACACCAATACAAGTGCAAAAGTGGTTTCCTGCACCAACACAAGTGCGAAAAGAGATTTTTCAACACTATCACAAGTACAAAAAGTGTTTTTTCCACACTAATACAAGTGCAAAAGTGGTTTCCTGCACCAACACAAGTGCGAAAAGTGGTTTTTCAACACTAACACAAGTGCGAAAAGTGGTTTTTCAACACTAACACAAGTGCGAAAAGTGGTTTTTCAACACTATCACAAGTGCAAAAAGTGTTTTTTCCACACTAATACAAGTGCAAAAGTGGTTTCCTGCACCAACACAAGTGCGAAAAGTGGTTTTTCAACACTAACACAAGTGCGAAAAGTGGTTTTTCAACACTAACACAAGTGCGAAAAGTGGTTTTTCCACACTAATACAAGTGCAAAAGTGGTTTCCTGCACCAACACAAGTACGAAAAGTGGTTTTTCAACAATAACACAAGTGCGAAAAGTGGTTTTTCAACACTAACACAAGTGCGAAAAGTGGTTTTTCCACACTAATGCAAGTGCAAAAGTGGTTTCCTGCACCAACACAAGTGCGAAAAGTGGTTTTTCAACACTAACACAAGTGCGAAAAGTGGTTTTTCAACACTATCACAAGTGCAAAAAGTGTTTTTTCCACACTAATACAAGTGCAAAAGTGGTTTCCTGCACCAACACAAGTGCGAAAAGTGGTTTTTCAACACTAACACAAGTGCGAAAAGTGGTTTTTCAACACTAACACAAGTGCGAAAAGTGGTTTTTCAACACTATCTCAAGTGCAAAAAGTGTTTTTTCCACACTAATACAAGTGCAAAAGTGGTTTCCTGCACCAACACAAGTGCGAAAAGTGGTTTTTCAACACTAACACAAGTGCGAAAAGTGGTTTTTCAACACCATCACAAGTGCAAAAAGTGTTTTTTCCACACTAATACAAGTGCAAAAGTGGTTTCCTGCACCAACACCAGTGCGAAAAGTGGTTTTTCAACACTAACACATGTGCGAAAAGTGGTTTTTCAACACTAACACAAGTGCGAAAAGTGGTTTTTCAACACTATCACAAGTGCAAAAAGTGTTTTTTCCAAACTAATACAAGTGCAAAGTGGTTTCCTGCACCAACACAAGTGCGAAAAGTGGTTTTTCAACACTAACACAAGTGCGAAAAGTGATTTTTCAACACTAACACAAGTGCGAAAAGTGGTTTTTCCACACTTATACAAGTGCAAAAGTGGTTTCCTGCACCAACACAAGTGCGAAAAGTGGTTTTTCAACACTATCACAAGTGCAAAAAGTGTTTTCCTGCACCAACACCAGTGCGAAAAGTGGTTTTTCAACACTAACACATGTGCGAAAAGTGGTTTTTCAACACTAACACAAGTGCGAAAAGTGGTTTTTCAACACTATCACAAGTGCAAAAAGTGTTTTTTCCAAACTAATACAAGTGCAAAGTGGTTTCCTGCACCAACACAAGTGCGAAAAGTGGTTTTTCAACACTAACACAAGTGCGAAAAGTGATTTTTCAACACTAACACAAGTGCGAAAAGTGGTTTTTCCACACTTGTACAAGTGCAAAAGTGGTTTCCTGCACCAACACAAGTGCGAAAAGTGGTTTTTCAACACTAACACAAGTGCGAAAAGTGGTTTTTCAACACTAACACAAGTGCGAAAAGTGGTTTTTCAACACTATCACAAGTGAAAAAAGTGTTTTTTCCACACTAATACAAGTGCAAAAGTGGTTTCCTGCACCAACACAAGTGCGAAAAGTGGTTTTTCAACACTAACACAAGTGCGAAAAGTGGTTTTTCAACACTATCACAAGTGCAAAAAGTGTTTTTTCCACACTAATACAAGTGCAAAAGTGGTTTCCTGCACCAACACAAGTGTAAAAAGTGGTTTTTCAACACTAACACAAGTGCGAAAAGTGGCTTTTCAACACTATCACAAGTGCAAAAAGTGTTTTTTCCACACTAATACAAGTGCAAAAGTGGTTTCCTGCACCAACACAAGTGCGAAAAGTGGTTTATCAACACTAACACAAGTGCGAAAAGTGGTTTTTCAACACTAACACAAGTGCGAAAAGTGGTTTTTCAACACTATCACAAGTGCAAAAAGTGTTTTTTCCACACTAATACAAGTGCAAAAGTGGTTGCCTGCACCAACACAAGTGCGAAAAGTGGTTTTTCAACACTAACACAAGTGCGAAAAGTGGTTTTTCAACACTAACACAAGTGCGAAAAGTGGTTTTTCCACACTAATACAAGTGCAAAAGTGGTTTCCTGCAACAACACAAGTGCGAAAAGTGGTTTTTCAACACTAACACAAGTGCGAAAAGTGGTTTTTCAACACTAACACAAGTGCGAAAAGTGGTTTTTCCACACTAATACAAGTGCAAAAGTGGTTTCCTGCACCAACACAAGTGCGAAAAGTGGTTTTTCAACAATAACACAAGTGCGAAAAGTGGTTTTTCAACACTAACACAAGTGCGAAAAGTGGTTTTTCCACACTAATGCAAGTGCAAAAGTGGTTTCCTGCACCAACACAAGTGCGAAAAGTGGTTTTTCAACACTAACACAAGTGCGAAAAGTGGTTTTTCAACACTATCACAAGTGCAAAAAGTGTTTTTTCCACACTAATACAAGTGCAAAAGTGGTTTCCTGCACCAACACAAGTGCGAAAAGTGGTTTTTCAACACTAACACAAGTGCGAAAAGTGGTTTTTCAACACTAACACAAGTGCGAAAAGTGGTTTTTCAACACTATCTCAAGTGCAAAAAGTGTTTTTTCCACACTAATACAAGTGCAAAAGTGGTTTCCTGCACCAACACAAGTGCGAAAAGTGGTTTTTCAACACTAACACAAGTGCGAAAAGTGGTTTTTCAACACCATCACAAGTGCAAAAAGTGTTTTTTCCACACTAATACAAGTGCAAAAGTGGTTTCCTGCACCAACACCAGTGCGAAAAGTGGTTTTTCAACACTAACACATGTGCGAAAAGTGGTTTTTCAACACTAACACAAGTGCGAAAAGTGGTTTTTCAACACTATCACAAGTGCAAAAAGTGTTTTTTCCACACTAATACAAGTGCAAAGTGGTTTCCTGCACCAACACAAGTGCGAAAACTGGTTTTTCAACACTAACACAAGTGCGAAAAGTGATTTTTCAACACTAACACAAGTGCGAAAAGTGGTTTTTCCACACTTATACAAGTGCAAAAGTGGTTTCCTGCACCAACACAAGTGCGAAAAGTGGTTTTTCAACACTAACACAAGTGCGAAAAGTGGTTTTTCAACACTAACACAAGTGCGAAAAGTGGTTTTTCAACACTATCACAAGTGAAAAAAGTGTTTTTTCCACACTAATACAAGTGCAAAAGTGGTTTCCTGCACCAACACAAGTGCGAAAAGTGGTTTTTCAACACTAACACAAGTGCGAAAAGTGGTTTTTCAACACTATCACAAGTGCAAAAAGTGTTTTTTCCACACTAATACAAGTGCAAAAGTGGTTTCCTGCACCAACACAAGTGCGAAAAGTGGTTTTTCAACAATAACACAAGTGCAAAAAGTGGTTTTTCAACACTAACACAAGTGCGAAAAGTGGTTTTTCCACACTAATGCAAGTGCAAAAGTGGTTTCCTGCACCAACACAAGTGCGAAAAGTGGTTTTTCAACACTAACACAAGTGCGAAAAGTGGTTTTTCAACACTATCACAAGTGCAAAAAGTGTTTTTTCCACACTAATACAAGTGCAAAAGTGGTTTCCTGCACCAACACAAGTGCGAAAAGTGGTTTTTCAACACTAACACAAGTGCGAAAAGTGGTTTTTCAACACTAACACAAGTGCGAAAAGTGGTTTTTCAACACTATCTCAAGTGCAAAAAGTGTTTTTTCCACACTAATACAAGTGCAAAAGTGGTTTCCTGCACCAACACAAGTGCGAAAAGTGGTTTTTCAACACTAACACAAGTGCGAAAAGTGGTTTTTCAACACCATCACAAGTGCAAAAAGTGTTTTTTCCACACTAATGCAAGTGCAAAAGTGGTTTCCTGCACCAACACCAGTGCGAAAAGTGGTTTTTCAACACTAACACATGTGCGAAAAGTGGTTTTTCAACACTAACACAAGTGCGAAAAGTGGTTTTTCAACACTATCACAAGTGCAAAAAGTGTTTTTTCCACACTAATACAAGTGCAAAGTGGTTTCCTGCACCAACACAAGTGCGAAAAGTGGTTTTTCAACACTAACCCAAGTGCGAAAAGTGATTTTTCAACACTAACACAAGTGCGAAAAGTGGTTTTTCCACACTTATACAAGTGCAAAAGTGGTTTCCTGCACCAACACAAGTGCGAAAAGTGGTTTTTCAACACTAACACAAGTGCGAAAAGTGGTTTTTCAACACTAACACAAGTGCGAAAAGTGGTTTTTCAACACTATCACAAGTGAAAAAAGTGTTTTTTCCACACTAATACAAGTGCAAAAGTGGTTTCCTGCACCAACACAAGTGCGAAAAGTGGTTTTTCAACACTATCACAAGTGCAAAAAGTGTTTTTTCCACACTAATACAAGTGCAAAAGTGGTTTCCTGCACCAACACAAGTGCGAAAAGTGGTTTTTCAACACTAACACAAGTGCGAAAAGTGGTTTTTCAACACTAACACAAGTGCGAAAAGTGGTTTTTCAACACTATCTCAAGTGCAAAAAGTGTTTTTTCCACACTAATACAAGTGCAAAAGTGGTTTCCTGCACCAACACAAGTGCGAAAAGTGGTTTTTCAACACTAACACAAGTGCGAAAAGTGGTTTTTCAACACCATCACAAGTGCAAAAAGTGTTTTTTCCACACTAATACAAGTGCAAAAGTGGTTTCCTGCACCAACACCAGTGCGAAAAGTGGTTTTTCAACACTAACACATGTGCGAAAAGTGGTTTTTCAACACTAACACAAGTGCGAAAAGTGGTTTTTCAACACTATCACAAGTGCAAAAAGTGTTTTTTCCACACTAATACAAGTGCAAAGTGGTTTCCTGCACCAACACAAGTGCGAAAAGTGGTTTTTCAACACTAACACAAGTGCGAAAAGTGATTTTTCAACACTAACACAAGTGCGAAAAGTGGTTTTTCCACACTTATACAAGTGCAAAAGTGGTTTCCTGCACCAACACAAGTGCGAAAAGTGGTTTTTCAACACTAACACAAGTGCGAAAAGTGGTTTTTCAACACTAACACAAGTGCGAAAAGTGGTTTTTCAACACTATCACAAGTGAAAAAAGTGTTTTTTCCACACTAATACAAGTGCAAAAGTGGTTTCCTGCACCAACACAAGTGCGAAAAGTGGTTTTTCAACACTAACACAAGTGCGAAAAGTGGTTTTTCAACACTATCACAAGTGCAAAAAGTGTTTTTTCCACACTAATACAAGTGCAAAAGTGGTTTCCTGCACCAACACAAGTGCAAAAAGTGGTTTTTCAACACTAACACAAGTGCGAAAAGTGGCTTTTCAACACTATCACAAGTGCAAAAAGTGTTTTTTCCACACTAATACAAGTGCAAAAGTGGTTTCCTGCACCAACACAAGTGCGAAAAGTAGTTTTTCAACACTAACACAAGTGCGAAAAGTGGTTTTTCAACACTAACACAAGTGCGAAAAGTTGTTTTTCAACACTATCACAAGTGCAAAAAGTGTTTTTTCCACACTAATACAAGTGCAAAACTGGTTGCCTGCACCAACACAAGTGCGAAAAGTGGTTTTTCAACACTAACACAAGTGCGAAAAGTGGTTTTTCAACACTAACACAAGTGCGAAAAGTGGTTTTTCCACACTAATACAAGTGCAAAAGTGGTTTCCTGCAACAACACAAGTGCGAAAAGTGGTTTTTCAACACTAACACAAGTGCGAAAAGTGGTTTTTCAACACTATCACAAGTGCAAAAAGTGTTTTTACCACACTAATACAAGTGCAAAAGTGGTTTCCTGCACCAACACAAGTGCGAAAAGTGGTTTTTCAACACTAACACAAGTGCGAAAAGTGGTTTTTCAACACTATCACAAGTGCAAAAAGTGTTTTTCCACACTAATACAAGTGCAAAAGTGGTTTCCTGCACCAACACAAGTGCGAAAAGTGGTTTTTCAACACTAACACAAGTGCGAAAAGTGGTTTTTCAACACTAACACAAGTGCGAAAAGTGGTTTTTCAACACTATCACAAGTGCAAAAAGTGTTTTTACCACACTAATACAAGTGCAAAAGTGGTTTCCTGCACCAACACAAGTGCGAAAAGTGGTTTTTCAACACTAACACAAGTGCAAAAAGTGGTTTTTCAACACTATCACAAGTGCAAAAAGTGTTTTTTCCACACTAATACAAGTGCAAAAGTGGTTTCCTGCACCAACACTAGTGCAAAAAGTGGTTTTTCAACACTAACACAAGTGCGAAAAGTGGTTTTTCAACACTAACACAAGTGCGAAAAGTGTTTTTTCCACACTAATACAAGTGCAAAAGTGGTTTCCTGCACCAACACAAGTGCGAGAAGTGGTTTTTCAACACTAACACAAGTGCGAAAAGTGGTTTTTCAACAGTATCACAAGTGCAAAAAGTGTTTTTTCCACACTAATACAAGTGCAAAAGTGGTTTCCTGCACCAACACAAGTGCGAAAAGTGGTTTTTACAACACTAACACAAGTGCGAAAAGTGGTTTTTCAACACTAACACAAGTGCGAAAAGTGGTTTTTCAACACTATCACAAGTGCAAAAAGTGTTTTTCCACACTAATACAAGTGCAAAAGTGGTTTCCTGCACCAACACAAGTGCGAAAAGTGGTTTTTCAACACTAACACAAGTGCGAAAAGTGGTTTTTCAACACTAACACAAGTGCGAAAAGTGGTTTTTCAACACTATCACAAGTGCAAAAAGTGTTTTTTCCACACTAATACAAGTGCAAAAGTGGTTTCCTGCACCAACACAAGTGTGAAAAGTGGTTTTTCAACACTAACACAAGTGCGAAAAGTGGTTTTTCAACACTAACACAAGTGCGAAAAGTGGTTTTTCCACACTAATACAAGTGCAAAAGTGGTTTCCTGCACCAACACCAGTGCGAAAAGTGGTTTTTCAACACGAACACAAGTGCGAAAAGTGGTTTTTCAACACTAACACAAGTGCGAAAAGTGGTTTTTCAACACTATCACAAGTGCAAAAAGTGTTTTTACCACACTACTACAAGTGCAAAAGTGGTTTCCTGCACCAACACAAGTGCGAAAAGTGGTTTTTCAACACTAACACAAGTGCGAAAAGTGGTTTTTCAACACTAACACAAGTGCGAAAAGTGGTTTTTCAACACTATCACAAGTGCAAAAAGTGTTTTTTCCACACTAATACAAGTGCAAAAGTGGTTTCCTGCACCAACACAAGTGCGAAAAGTGGTTTTTCAACACTAACACAAGTGCGAAAAGTGGTTTTTCAACACTAACACAAGTGCGAAAAGTGGTTTTTCCACACTAATACAAGTGCAAAAGTGGTTTCCTGCACCAACACAAGTGCGAAAAGTGGTTTTTCAACACTAGCACAAGTGCGAAAAGTGGTTTTTCAACACTATCACAAGTGCAAAAAGTGTGTTTTCCACACTAATACAAGTGCAAAAGTGGTTTCCTGCACCAACACAAGTGCGAAAAGTGGTTTTTCAACACTAACACAAGTGCGAAAAGTGGTTTTTCAACACTAACACAAGTGCGAAAAGTGGTTTTTCCACACTAATACAAGTGCAAAAGTGGTTTCCTGCACCAACACAAGTGCGAAAAGTGGTTTTTCAACAATAACACAAGTGCGAAAAGTGGTTTTTCAACACTAACACAAGTGCGAAAAGTGGTTTTTCCACACTAATACAAGTGCAAAAGTGGTTTCCTGCACGAACACAAGTGCGAAAAGTGGTTTTTCAACACTAACACAAGTGCGAAAAGTGGTTTTTCAACACTATCACAAGTGCAAAAAGTGTTTTTTCCACACTAATACATGTGCAAAAGTGGTTTCCTGCACCAACACAAGTGCGAAAAGTGGTTTTTCAACACTAACACAAGTGCGAAAAGTGGTTTTTCAACACTATCACAAGTGCAAAAAGTGTTTTTTCCACACTAATACAAGTGCAAAAGTGGTTTCCTGCACCAACACAAGTGCGAAAAGTGGTTTTTCAACACTAACACAAGTGCGAAAAGTGGTTTTTCAACACTAACACAAGTGCGAAAAGTGGTTTTTCAACACTATCACAAGTGCAAAAAGTGTTTTTTCCACACTAATACAAGTGCAAAAGTGGTTTCCTGCACCAACACAAGTGCGAAAAGTGGTTTTTCAACACTAACACAAGTGCGAAAAGTGGTTTTTCAACACTAACACAAGTGCGAAAGTGGTTTTTAAACACTATCACAAGTGCAAAAAGTGTTTTTTCCACACTAATACAAGTGCAAAAGTGGTTTCCTGCACCAACACAAGTGCGAAAAGTGGTTTTTCAACACTAACACAAGTGCGAAAAGTGGTTTTTCAAGACTAACACAAGTGAGAAAAGTGGTTTTTCCACACTAATACAAGTGCAAAAGTGGTTTCCTGCACCAACACAAGTGCGAAAAGTGGTTTTTCAACACTAACACAAGTGCGAAAAGTGGTTTTTCAACACTATCACAAGTGCAAAAAGTGTGTTTTCCACACTAATACAAGTGCAAAAGTGGTTTCCTGCACCAACACAAGTGCGAAAAGTGGTTTTTCAACACTAACACAAGTGCGAAAAGTGGTTTTTCAACACTAACACAAGTGCGAAAAGTGTTTTTTCCACACTAATACAAGTGCAAAAGTGGTTTCCTGCACCAACACAAGTGCGAAAAGTGGTTTTTCAACAATAACACAAGTGTGAAAAGTGGTTTTTCAACACTAACACAAGTGCGAAAAGTGGTTTTCCCACACTAATACAAGTACAAAAGTGGTTTCCTGCACCAACACAAGTGCGAAAAGTGGTTTTTCAACACTAACACAAGTGCAAAAAGTGGTTTTTCAACACTATCACAAGTGCAAAAAGTGTTTTTTCCACACTAATACAAGTGCAAAAGGGGTTTCCTGCACCAACACAAGTGCGAAAAGTGGTTTTTCAACACTAACACAAGTGCGAAAAGTGTTTTTTCCACACTAATACAAGTGCAAAAGTGGTTTCCTGCACCAACACAAGTGCGAAAAGTGGTTTTTCAACACTAACACAAGTGCGAAAAGTGGTTTTTCAACAGTATCACAAGTGTAAAAAGTGTTTTTTCCACACTAATACAAGTGCAAAAGTGGTTTCCTGCACCAACACAAGTGCGAAAAGTGGTTTTTCAACACTAACACAAGTGCGAAAAGTGGTTTTTCAACACTAACACCAGTGCGAAAAGTGGTTTTTCAACACTATCACAAGTGCAAAAAGTGTTTTTTCCACACTAATACAAGTGCAAAAGTGGTTTCCTGCACCAACACAAGTGCGAAAAGTGGTTTTTCAACACTAACACAAGTGCGAAAAGTGGTTTTTCAACACTAACACAAGTGCGAAAAGTGGTTTTTCAACACTATCACAAGTGCAAAAAGTGTTTTTTCCACACTAATACAAGTGCAAAAGTGGTTTCCTGCACCAACACAAGTGCGAAAAGTGGTTTTTCAACACTAACACAAGTGCGAAAAGTGGTTTTTCAACACTAACACAAGTGCGAAAAGTGGTTTTTCCACACTAATACAAGTGCAAAAGTGGTTTCCTGCACGAACACAAGTGCGAAAAGTGGTTTTTCAACACTAACACAAGTGCGAAAAGTGGTTTTTCAACACTATCACAAGTGCAAAAAGTGTTTTTTCCACACTAATACATGTGCAAAAGTGGTTTCCTGCACCAACACAAGTGCGAAAAGTGGTTTTTCAACACTAACACAAGTGCGAAAAGTGGTTTTTCAACACTATCACAAGTGCAAAAAGTGTTTTTTCCACACTAATACAAGTGCAAAAGTGGTTTCCTGCACCAACACAAGTGCGAAAAGTGGTTTTTCAACACTAACACAAGTGCGAAAAGTGGTTTTTCAACTCTAACACAAGTGCGAAAAGTGGTTTTTCAACACTATCACAAGTGCAAAAAGTGTTTTTTCCACACTAATACAAGTGCAAAAGTGGTTTCCTGCACCAACACAAGTGCGAAAAGTGGTTTTTCAACACTAACACAAGTGCGAAAAGTGGTTTTTCAACACTAACACAAGTGCGAAAGTGGTTTTTAAACACTATCACAAGTGCAAAAAGTGTTTTTTCCACACTAATACAAGTGCAAAAGTGGTTTCCTGCACCAACACAAGTGCGAAAAGTGGTTTTTCAACACTAACACAAGTGCGAAAAGTGGTTTTTCAAGACTAACACAAGTGAGAAAAGTGGTTTTTCCACACTAATACAAGTGCAAAAGTGGTTTCCTGCACCAACACAAGTGCGAAAAGTGGTTTTTCAACACTAACACAAGTGCGAAAAGTGGTTTTTCAACACTATCACAAGTGCAAAAAGTGTGTTTTCCACACTAATACAAGTGCAAAAGTGGTTTCCTGCACCAACACAAGTGCGAAAAGTGGTTTTTCAACACTAACACAAGTGCGAAAAGTGGTTTTTCAACACTAACACAAGTGCGAAAAGTGTTTTTTCCACACTAATACAAGTGCAAAAGTGGTTTCCTGCACCAACACAAGTGCGAAAAGTGGTTTTTCAACAATAACACAAGTGTGAAAAGTGGTTTTTCAACACTAACACAAGTGCGAAAAGTGGTTTTCCCACACTAATACAAGTACAAAAGTGGTTTCCTGCACCAACACAAGTGCGAAAAGTGGTTTTTCAACACTAACACAAGTGCAAAAAGTGGTTTTTCAACACTATCACAAGTGCAAAAAGTGTTTTTTCCACACTAATACAAGTGCAAAAGTGGTTTCCTGCACCAACACAAGTGCGAAAAGTGGTTTTTCAACACTAACACAAGTGCGAAAAGTGGTTTTTCAACACGAACACAAGTGCGAAAAGTGTTTTTTCCACACTAATACAAGTGCAAAAGTGGTTTCCTGCACCAACACAAGTGCGAAAAGTGGTTTTTCAACACTAACACAAGTGCGAAAAGTGGTTTTTCAACAGTATCACAAGTGCAAAAAGTGTTTTTTCCACACTAATACAAGTGCAAAAGTGGTTTCCTGCACCAACACAAGTGCGAAAAGTGGTTTTTCAACACTAACACAAGTGCGAAAAGTGGTTTTTCAACACTAACACATGTGCGCAAAGTGGTTTTTCCACACTAATACAAGTGCAAAAGTGGTTTCCTGCACCAACACAAGTGCGAAAAGTGGTTTTTCAACACTAACACAAGTGCGAAAAGTGGTTTTTCAACACTATCACAAGTGCAAAAAGGGTTTTTACCACACTAATACAAGTAAAAAAGTGGTTTCCTGCACCAACACAAGTGCGAAAAGTGGTTTTTCAACACTAACACAAGTGCGAAAAGTGGTTTTTCAACACTATCACAAGTGCAAAAAGTGTTTTTTCCACACTAATACAAGTGCAAAAGTGGTTTCCTGCACCAACACAAGTGCGAAAAGTGGTTTTTCAACACTAACACAAGTGCGAAAAGTGGTTTTTCAACACTATCACAAGTGCAAAAAGTGTTTTTTCCACACTAATACAAGTGCAAAAGTGGTTTCCTGCACCAACACAAGTGCGAAAAGTGGTTTTTCAACACTAACACAAGTGCGAAAAGTGGTTTTTCAACACTAACACAAGTGCGAAAAGTGGTTTTTCAACACTATCACAAGTGCAAAAAGTGTTTTTTCCACACTAATACAAGTGCAAAAGTGGTTTCCTGCACCAACACAAGTGCGAAAAGTGGTTTTTCAACACTAACACAAGTGCGAAAAGTGGTTTTTCAACACTAATTCAAGTGCGAAAAGTGGTTTTTCCACACTAATACAAGTGCAAAAGTGGCTTCCTGCACCAACACAAGTGCGAAAAGTGGTTTTTCAACACTAACACAAGTGCGAAAAGTGGTTTTTCAACACTATCACAAGTGCAAAAAGTGTTTTTACCACACTAATACAAGTGCAAAAGTGGTTTCCTGCACCAACACAAGTGCGAAAAGTGGTTTTTCAACACTATCACAAGTGCGAAAAGTGGTTTTTCAACACTAATTCAAGTGCGAAAAGTGGTTTTTCCACACTAATACAAGTGCAAAAGTGGCTTCCTGCACCAACACAAGTGCGAAAAGTGGTTTTTCAACACTAACACAAGTGCGAAAAGTGATTTTTCAACACTAATACAAGTGCAAAAGTGGTTTCCTGCACCAACACAAGTGCGAAAAGTGATTTTTCAACACTATCACAAGTACAAAAAGTGTTTTTTCCACACTAATACAAGTGCAAAAGTGGTTTCCTGCACCAACACAAGTGCGAAAAGTGGTTTTTCAACACTAACACAAGTGCGAAAAGTGGTTTTTCAACACTAACACAAGTGCGAAAAGTGGTTTTTCAACACTATCACAAGTGCAAAAAGTGTTTTTTCCACACTAATACAAGTGCAAAAGTGGTTTCCTGCACCAACACAAGTGCGAAAAGTGGTTTTTCAACACTAACACAAGTGCGAAAAGTGGTTTTTCAACACTAATTCAAGTGCGAAAAGTGGTTTTTCCACACTAATACAAGTGCAAAAGTGGCTTCCTGCACCAACACAAGTGCGAAAAGTGGTTTTTCAACACTAACACAAGTGCGAAAAGTGGTTTTTCAACACTATCACAAGTGCAAAAAGTGTTTTTACCACACTAATACAAGTGCAAAAGTGGTTTCCTGCACCAACACAAGTGCGAAAAGTGGTTTTTCAACACTATCACAATTGCGAAAAGTGGTTTTTCAACACTATCACAAGTGCAAAAAGTGTTTTTTCCAAACTAATACAAGTGCAAAAGTGGTTTCCTGCACCAACACAAGTGCGAAAAGTGGTTTTTCAACACTAACACAAGTGCGAAAAGTGGTTTTTCAACACTAACACAAGTGCGAAAAGTGGTTTTTCAACACTATCACAAGTGCAAAAAGTGTTTTTTCCACACTAATACAAGTGCAAAAGTGGTTTCCTGCACCAACACAAGTGCGAAAAGTGGTTTTTCAACACTAACACAAGTGCGAAAAGTGGTTTTTCAACACTAACACAAGTGCGAAAAGTGGTTTTTCAACACTATCACAAGTGCAAAAAGTGTTTTTTCCACACTAATACAAGTGCAAAAGTGGTTTCCTGCACCAACACAAGTGCGAAAAGTGGTTTTTCAACACTAACACAAGTGCGAAAAGTGGTTTTTCAACACTAACACAAGTGCGAAAAGTGGTTTTTCCACACTAATACAAGTGCAAAAGTGGTTTCCTGCACGAACACAAGTGCGAAAAGTGGTTTTTCAACACTAACACAAGTGCGAAAAGTGGTTTTTCAACACTATCACAAGTGCAAAAAGTGTTTTTTCCACACTAATACATGTGCAAAAGTGGTTTCCTGCACCAACACAAGTGCGAAAAGTGGTTTTTCAACACTAACACAAGTGCGAAAAGTGGTTTTTCAACACTATCACAAGTGCAAAAAGTGTTTTTTCCACACTAATACAAGTGCAAAAGTGGTTTCCTGCACCAACACAAGTGCGAAAAGTGGTTTTTCAACACTAACACAAGTGCGAAAAGTGGTTTTTCAACACTAACACAAGTGCGAAAAGTGGTTTTTCAACACTATCACAAGTGCAAAAAGTGTTTTTTCCACACTAATACAAGTGCAAAAGTGGTTTCCTGCACCAACACAAGTGCGAAAAGTGGTTTTTCAACACTAACACAAGTGCGAAAAGTGGTTTTTCAACACTAACACAAGTGCGAAAGTGGTTTTTAAACACTATCACAAGTGCAAAAAGTGTTTTTTCCACACTAATACAAGTGCAAAAGTGGTTTCCTGCACCAACACAAGTGCGAAAAGTGGTTTTTCAACACTAACACAAGTGCGAAAAGTGGTTTTTCAAGACTAACACAAGTGAGAAAAGTGGTTTTTCCACACTAATACAAGTGCAAAAGTGGTTTCCTGCACCAACACAAGTGCGAAAAGTGGTTTTTCAACACTAACACAAGTGCGAAAAGTGGTTTTTCAACACTATCACAAGTGCAAAAAGTGTGTTTTCCACACTAATACAAGTGCAAAAGTGGTTTCCTGCACCAACACAAGTGCGAAAAGTGGTTTTTCAACACTAACACAAGTGCGAAAAGTGGTTTTTCAACACTAACACAAGTGCGAAAAGTGTTTTTTCCACACTAATACAAGTGCAAAAGTGGTTTCCTGCACCAACACAAGTGCGAAAAGTGGTTTTTCAACAATAACACAAGTGTGAAAAGTGGTTTTTCAACACTAACACAAGTGCGAAAAGTGGTTTTCCCACACTAATACAAGTACAAAAGTGGTTTCCTGCACCAACACAAGTGCGAAAAGTGGTTTTTCAACACTAACACAAGTGCAAAAAGTGGTTTTTCAACACTATCACAAGTGCAAAAAGTGTTTTTTCCACACTAATACAAGTGCAAAAGTGGTTTCCTGCACCAACACAAGTGCGAAAAGTGGTTTTTCAACACTAACACAAGTGCGAAAAGTGGTTTTTCAACACGAACACAAGTGCGAAAAGTGTTTTTTCCACACTAATACAAGTGCAAAAGTGGTTTCCTGCACCAACACAAGTGCGAAAAGTGGTTTTTCAACACTAACACAAGTGCGAAAAGTGGTTTTTCAACAGTATCACAAGTGCAAAAAGTGTTTTTTCCACACTAATACAAGTGCAAAAGTGGTTTCCTGCACCAACACAAGTGCGAAAAGTGGTTTTTCAACACTAACACAAGTGCGAAAAGTGGTTTTTCAACACTAACACATGTGCGCAATGTGGTTTTTCCACACTAATACAAGTGCAAAAGTGGTTTCCTGCACCAACACAAGTGCGAAAAGTGGTTTTTCAACACTAACACAAGTGCGAAAAGTGGTTTTTCAACACTATCACAAGTGCAAAAAGGGTTTTTACCACACTAATACAAGTAAAAAAGTGGTTTCCTGCACCAACACAAGTGCGAAAAGTGGTTTTTCAACACTAACACAAGTGCGAAAAGTGGTTTTTCAACACTATCACAAGTGCAAAAAGTGTTTTTTCCACACTAATACAAGTGCAAAAGTGGTTTCCTGCACCAACACAAGTGTGAAAAGTGGTTTTTCAACACTAACACAAGTGCGAAAAGTGGTTTTTCAACACTATCACAAGTGCAAAAAGTGTTTTTTCCACACTAATACAAGTGCAAAAGTGGTTTCCTGCACCAACACAAGTGCGAAAAGTGGTTTTTCAACACTAACACAAGTGCGAAAAGTGGTTTTTCAACACTAACACAAGTGCGAAAAGTGGTTTTTCAACACTATCACAAGTGCAAAAAGTGTTTTTTCCACACTAATACAAGTGCAAAAGTGGTTTCCTGCACCAACACAAGTGCGAAAAGTGGTTTTTCAACACTAACACAAGTGCGAAAAGTGGTTTTTCAACACTAATTCAAGTGCGAAAAGTGGTTTTTCCACACTAATACAAGTGCAAAAGTGGCTTCCTGCACCAACACAAGTGCGAAAAGTGGTTTTTCAACACTAACACAAGTGCGAAAAGTGGTTTTTCAACACTATCACAAGTGCAAAAAGTGTTTTTACCACACTAATACAAGTGCAAAAGTGGTTTCCTGCACCAACACAAGTGGCAAAAGTGGTTTTTCAACACTATCACAAGTGCAAAAAGTGGTTTTTCAACACTAATTCAAGTGCGAAAAGTGGTTTTTCCACACTAATACAAGTGCAAAAGTGGCTTCCTGCACCAACACAAGTGCGAAAAGTGGTTTTTCAACACTAACACAAGTGCGAAAAGTGATTTTTCAACACTAATACAAGTGCAAAAGTGGTTTCCTGCACCAACACAAGTGCGAAAAGTGATTTTTCAACACTATCACAAGTACAAAAAGTGTTTTTTCCACACTAATACAAGTGCAAAAGTGGTTTCCTGCACCAACACAAGTGCGAAAAGTGGTTTTTCAACACTAACACAAGTGCGAAAAGTGGTTTTTCAACACTAACACAAGTGCGAAAAGTGGTTTTTCAACACTATCACAAGTGCAAAAAGTGTTTTTTCCACACTAATACAAGTGCAAAAGTGGTTTCCTGCACCAACACAAGTGCGAAAAGTGGTTTTTCAACACTAACACAAGTGCGAAAAGTGGTTTTTCAACACTAATTCAAGTGCGAAAAGTGGTTTTTCCACACTAATACAAGTGCAAAAGTGGCTTCCTGCACCAACACAAGTGCGAAAAGTGGTTTTTCAACACTAACACAAGTGCGAAAAGTGGTTTTTCAACACTATCACAAGTGCAAAAAGTGTTTTTACCACACTAATACAAGTGCAAAAGTGGTTTCCTGCACCAACACAAGTGCGAAAAGTGGTTTTTCAACACTATCACAAGTGCGAAAAGTGGTTTTTCAACACTATCACAAGTGCAAAAAGTGTTTTTTCCACACTAATACAAGTGCAAAAGTGGTTTCCTGCACCAACACAAGTGCGAAAAGTGGTTTTTCAACACTAACACAAGTGCGAAAAGTGGTTTTTCAACACTAACACAAGTGCGAAAAGTGGTTTTTCAACACTATCACAAGTGCAAAAAGTGTGTTTTCCACACTAATACAAGTGCAAAAGTGGTTTCCTGCACCAACACAAGTGCGAAAAGTGGTTTTTCAACACTAACACAAGTGCGAAAAGTGGTTTTTCAACACTAACACAAGTGCGAAAAGTGGTTTTTCCACACTAATACAAGTGCAAAAAGTGGTTTCCTGCACCAACACAAGTGCGAAAAGTGGTTTTTCAACAATAACACAAGTGCGAAAAGTGGTTTTTCAACACTAACACAAGTGCGAAAAGTGGTTTTTCCACACTAATGCAAGTGCAAAAGTGGTTTCCTGCACCAACACAAGTGCGAAAAGTGGTTTTTCAACACTAAC
>NW_027619861.1:0-28430 GCF_964187855.1 Myxine glutinosa
AGTGGTTTTTCAACACTATCACAAGTGCAAAAAGTGTTTTTTCCACACTAATACAAGTGCAAAAGTGGTTTCCTGCCCCAACACAAGTGCGAAAAGTGGTTTTTCAACACTAACACAAGTGCGAAAAGTGGTTTTTCAACACTAACACAAGTGCAAAAAGTGGTTTTTCAACACTAACACAAGTGCGAAAAGTGGTTTCCTGCACCAACACAAGTGCAAAAGTGGTTTCCTGCACCAACACAAGTGCGAAAAGTGGTTTTTCAACACTAACACAAGTGCGAAAAGTGGTTTTTCAACACTAACACAAGTGCGAAATGTGGTTTTTCAACACTAACACAAGTGCGAAAAGTGGTTTTTCCACACTAATACAAGTGCAAAAGTGGTTTCCTGCACCAACACAAGTGCGAAAAGTGGTTTTTCAACATTAACACAAGTGCGAAAAGTGGTTTTTCCACACTAATACAAGTGCAAAAGTGGTTTCCTGCACCAACACAAGTGCGAAAAGTGGTTTTTCAACACTAACACAAGTGCGAAAAGTGGTTTTCCAACACTATCACAAGTGCAAAAAGTGTTTTTTCCACACTATTACAAGTGCAAAAGTGGTTTCCTGCACCAACACAAGTGTGAAAAGTGGTTTTTCAACACTAACACAAGTGCGAAAAGTGGTTTTTCAACACTAACACAAGTGCGAAAAGTGGTTTTTCAACACTAACACAAGTGCGAAAAGTGGTTTTTCCACACTAATACAAGTGCAAAAGTGGTTTCCTGCACCAACACAAGTGCGAAAAGTGGTTTTTCAACACTAACACAAGTGCGAAAAGTGGTTTTTCAACACTAACACAAGTGCGAAAAGTGGTTTTTCCACACTAATACAAGTGCAAAAGTGGTTTCCTGCACCAACACAAGTGCGAAAAGTGGTTTTTCAACACTAACACAAGTGCGAAAAGTGGTTTTTCAACACTAACACAAGTGCGAAAAGTGGTTTTTCAACACTATCACAAGTGCAAAAAGTGTTTTTTCCACACTAATACAAGTGCAAAAGTGGTTTCCTGCACCAACACAAGTGCGAAAAGTGGTTTTTCAACACTAACACAAGTGCGAAAAGTGGTTTTTCAACACTAACACAAGTGCAAAAAGTGGTTTTTCAACACTAACACAAGTGCGAAAAGTGGTTTCCTGCACCAACACAAGTGCAAAAGTGGTTTCCTGCACCAACACAAGTGCGAAAAGTGGTTTTTCAACACTAACACAAGTGCGAAAAGTGGTTTTTCAACACTAACACAAGTGCGAAATGTGGTTTTTCAACACTAACACAAGTGCGAAAAGTGGTTTTTCCACACTAATACAAGTGCAAAAGTGGTTTCCTGCACCAACACAAGTGTGAAAAGTGGTTTTTCAACACTAACACAAGTGCGAAAAGTGGTTTTTCAACACTAACACAAGTGCGAAAAGTGGTTTTTCAACACTAACACAAGTGCGAAAAGTGGTTTTTCGACACTAATACAAGTGCAAAAGTGGTTTCCTGCACCAACACAAGTGCGAAAAGTGGTTTTTCAACACTAACACAAGTGCGAAAAGTGGTTTTTCAACACTAACACAAGTGCGAAAAGTGGTTTTTCCACACTAATACAAGTGCAAAAGTGGTTTCCTGCACCAACACAAGTGCGAAAAGTGGTTTTTCAACACTAACACAAGTGCGAAAAGTGGTTTTTCAAAAGTGGTTTTTCAACACTAACACAAGTGCGAAAAGTGTTTTTTTCCACACTAATACAAGTGCAAAAGTGGTTTCCTGCACCAACACAAGTGCGAAAAGTGGTTTTTCAACACTAACACAAGTGCGAAAAGTTGATTTTTCAACACTAACACAAGTGCGAAAAGTGGTTTTTCAACACTAACACAAGTGCGAAAAGTGGTTTTTCAACACTATCACAAGTGCAAAAAAAGGTTTTTTGCACACTAATACAAGTGCAAAAGTGGTTTCCTGCACCAACACAAGTGCGAAAAGTGGTTTTTCAACACTAACACAAGTGCGAAAAGTGGTTTTTCAACACTAACACAAGTGCGAAAAGTGGTTTTTCAACACTATACACAAGTGCGAAAAGTGGTTTTTCAACACTAACACAAGTGCGAAAAGTGGTTTTTCCACACTAATACAAGTGCAAAAGTGGTTTCCTGCACCAACACAAGTGCGAAAAGTGGGTTTTCAACACTAACACAAGTGCGAAAAGTGGTTTTTCAACACTATCACAAGTGCACAAAAAGTGTTTTTTCCACACTAATACAAGTGCAAAAGTGGTTTCCTGCACCAACGCAAGTGCGAAAAGTGGTTTTTCAACACTAACACAAGTGCGAAAAGTGGTTTTTCAACACTAACACAAGTGCGAAAAGTGGTTTTCACCACTAACACAAGTGCGAAAAGTGGTTTTTCCACACTAATACAAGTGCAAAAGTGGTTTCCTGCACAACACAAGTGCGAAATGTGGTTTTTCAACACTAACACAAGTGCGAAAAGTGGTTTTTCCAACACTAACACAGTGCGAAAAGTGGTTTTTCCACACTAATACAAGTGCAAAAGTGGTTTCCTGCACAACACAAGTGCGAAAAGTGGTTTTTTCAACACTAACACAAGTGCGAAAAGTGGTTTTTCAACACTAACACAAGTGCGAAAGTGGTTTCCTGCACCAACACAAGTGCGAAAAAGTGGTTTTTTCAACACTAACACAAGTGCGAAAAGTGGTTTTCCAACACTATCACAAGTGCAAAAAGTGTTTTTTCCACACTATTACAAGTGCAAAAGTGGTTTCCTGCACCAACACCACTGTGAAAAGTGTTTTTCAACACTAACACAAGTGCGGAAAAGTGGTTTTTCAACACTAACAAGTGCGAAAAGTGGTTTTTCAACACTAACACAAGTGCGAAAAGTGGTTTTTCCCCACTAATACAAGTGCAAAAGTGGTTTCCTGCACCACACAAGTGCGAAAAGTGGTTTTTCAACACTAACACAAGTGCGAAAAGTGGTTTTTCAACACTAACACAAGTGCGAAAAGTGGTTTTTCACACTAATACAAGTGCAAAAGTGGTTTCCTGCACCAACACAAGTGCGAAAGTGGTTTTTCAACACTAACACAAGTGCGAAAAAGTGGCTTTTCAACACTAACACAAGTGCGAAAAGTGGTTTTTCCACACTAATACAAGTGCAAAAGTGGTTTCCTGCACCAACACAAGTGCGAAAAGTGGTTTTTCAACACTAACACAAGTGCGAAAAGTGTTTTTCAACACTACACAAGTGCGAAAAGTGGTTTTTCAACACTATCACAAGTGCAAAAAGTGTTTTTTTCCACACTAATACAAGTGCAAAAAGTGGTTTCCTGCCCAACACAAGTGCGAAAAGTGGTTTTTCAACACTAACACAAGTGCGAAAAGTGGTTTTTCAACACTAACACAAGTGCAAAAAGTGGTTTTTCAACACTAACACAAGTGCGAAAAGTGTTTCCTGCACCAACACAAGTGCAAAAGTGGTTTCCTGCACCAACACAAGTGCGAAAAGTGGTTTTTCAACACTAACACAAGTGCGAAAAGTGGTTTTTCAACACTAACACAAGTGCGAAATGTGGTTTTTCAACACTAACACAAGTGCGAAAAGTGGTTTTTCCACACTAATACAAGTGCAAAAGTGGTTTCCTGCACCAACACAAGTGCGAAAAGTGGTTTTTCAACATAACACAAGTGCGAAAAGTGGTTTTCCACACTAATACAAGTGCAAAAGTGGTTTCCTGCACCAACACAAGGTGCGAAAAGTGGTTTTTCAACACTAACACAAGTGCGAAAAGTGGTTTTCCAACACTATCACAAGTGCAAAAAGTGTTTTTTCCACACTATTACAAGTGCAAAAGTGGTTTCCTGCACCAACACAAGTGTGAAAAGTGGTTTTTCAACACTAACACAAGTGCGAAAAGTGGTTTTTCAACACTAACACAAGTGCGAAAAGTGTTTTTCAACACTAACACAAGTGCGAAAAGTGGTTTTTCCACACTAATACAAGTGCAAAAGTGGTTTCCTGCACCAACACAAGTGCGAAAAGTGGTTTTTCAACACTAACACAAGTGCGAAAAGTGGTTTTTCAACACTAACACAAGTGCGAAAAGTGGTTTTTCCACACTAATACAAGTGCAAAAGTGGTTTCCTGCACCAACACAAGTGCGAAAAAGTGGTTTTTCAACACTAACACAAGTGCGAAAAGTGTTTTTCAACACTAACACAAGTGCGAAAAGTGTTTTTTCCACACTAATACAAGTGCAAAAGTGGTTTCCTGCACCAACACAAGTGCGAAAAGTGGTTTTTCAACACTAACACAAGTGCGAAAAGTGATTTTTCAACACTAACACAAGTGCGAAAAGTGGTTTTCAACACTAACACAAGTGCGAAAAGTGTTTTTCAACACTATCACAAGTGCAAAAAAGGTTTTTTCCACACTAATACAAGTGCAAAAGTGGTTTCCTGCACCAACACAAGTGCGAAAAGTGGTTTTTCAACACTAACACAAGTGCGAAAAGTGGTTTTTCAACACTAACACAAGTGCGAAAAGTGGTTTTCAACACTAACACAAGTGCGAAAAGTGGGTTTTTCAACACTAACACAAGTGCGAAAAGTGGTTTTTCCACACTAATACAAGTGCAAAAGTGGTTTCCTGCACCAACACAAGTGCGAAAAGTGGGTTTTCAACACTAACACAAGTGCGAAAAGTGGTTTTCAACACTATCACAAGTGCAAAAAGTGTTTTTTCCACACTAATACAAGTGCAAAAGTGGTTTCCTGCACCAACGCAAGTGCGAAAAGTTGGTTTTTCAACACTAACACAAGTGCGAAAAGTGGTTTTTCAACACTAACACAAGTGCGAAAAGTGGTTTTTCAACACTAACACAAGTGCGAAAAGTGGTTTTTCCACACTAATACAAGTGCAAAAGTGGTTTCCTGCACCAACACAAGTGCGAAAAGTGGTTTTTCAACACTAACACAAGTGCGAAAAGTGGTTTTTTCAACACTAACACAAGTGCGAAAAGTGGTTTTTCCACACTAATACAAGTGCAAAAGTGGTTTCCTGCACCAACACAAGTGCGAAAAGTGGTTTTTCAACACTAACACAAGTGCGAAAAGTGGTTTTTCAACACTAACACAAGTGCGAAAGTGGTTTCCTGCCCAACACAAGTGCGAAAGTGGTTTTTCAACACTAACACAAGTGCGAAAAGTGTTTTCCAACACTATCACAAGTGCAAAAAGTGTTTTTTCCACACTATTACAAGTGCAAAAGTGGTTTCCTGCACCAACACCACTGTGAAAAGTGGTTTTTCAACACTAACACAAGTGCGAAAAGTGGTTTTTCAACACTAACACAAGTGCGAAAAGTGGTTTTTCAACACTAACACAAGTGCGAAAAGTGGTTTTTCCCCACTAATACAAGTGCAAAAGTGGTTTCCTGCACCAACACAAGTGCGAAAAGTGGTTTTTCAACACTAACACAAGTGCGAAAAGTGGTTTTCAACTAACACAAGTGCGAAAAGTGGTTTTTCCACACTAATACAAGTGCAAAAGTGGTTTCCTGCACCAACACAAGTGCGAAAAGTGGTTTTTCAACACTAACACAAGTGCGAAAAGTGGTTTTTCAACACTAACACAAGTGCGAAAAGTGTTTTTTCCACACTAATACAAGTGCAAAAGTTTCCTGCAACAACACAAGTGCGAAAAGTGGTTTTTCAACACTAACACAAGTGCGAAAAGTGGTTTTTCAACACTAACACAAGTGCGAAAAGTGGTTTTTCAACACTAACACAAGTGCGAAAAGTGGTTTTTCAACACTATCACAAGTGCAAAAAAGGTTTTTTCCACACTAATACAAGTGCAAAAGTGGTTTCCTGCACCAACACAAGTGCGAAAAGTGGTTTTTCAACACTAACACAAGTGCGAAAAGTGGTTTTTCAACACTAACACAAGTGCGAAAAGTGGTTTTTCAACACTAACACAAGTGCGAAAAGTGGTTTTTCCACACTAATACAAGTGCAAAAGTGGTTTCCTGCACCAACACAAGTGCGAAAAGTGGTTTTTCAACACTAACACAAGTGCGAAAAGTGGTTTTTCCAACACTAACACAAGTGCGAAAAGTGGTTTTTCCACACTAATACAAGTGCAAAAGTGGTTTCCTGCACCAACACAAGTGCGAAAAGTGGTTTTACAACACTAACACAAGTGCGAAAAGTGGTTTTTCAACACTAACACAAGTGCGAAAAGTGGTTTTTCCACACTAATACAAGTGCAAAAGTGGTTTCCTGCACCAACACAAGTGCGAAAAGTGGTTTTTCAACACTAACACAAGTGCGAAAAGTGGTTTTTCAACACTAACACAAGTGCGAAAAGTGGTTTTTCAACACTATCACAAGTGCAAAAAGTGTTTTTTCCACACTAATACAAGTGCAAAAGTGGTTTCCTGCACCAACACAAGTGCGAAAAGTGGTTTTTCAACACTAACACAAGTGCGAAAAGTGGTTTTTCAACACTAACACAAGTGCAAAAAGTGGTTTTTCAACACTAACACAAGTGCGAAAAGTGGTTTTTCCACACTAATACAAGTGCAAAACTGGTTTCCTGCACCAACACAAGTGCGAAAAGTGGTTTTTCAACACTAACACAAGTGCGAAAAGTGGTTTTTCAACACTAACCCAAGTGCGAAAAGTGGTTTTTCCACACTAATACAAGTGCAAAAGTGGTTTCCTGCACCAACACAAGTGCAAAAAGTGGTTTTTCAACACTAACACAAGTGCGAAAAGTGGTTTTTCAACACTATCACAAGTGCAAAAAGTGTTTTTTCCACACTAATACAAGTGCAAATGTGGTTTCCTGCACCAACACAAGTGCAAAGGTGGTTTCCTGCACCAACACAAGTGCGAAAAGTGGTTTTTCAACACTAACACAAGTGCGAAAAGTGGTTTTTCAACACTAATACAAGTGCGAAATGTGGTTTTTCAACACTAACACAAGTGCGAAAAGTGGTTTTTCCACACTAATACAAGTGCAAAAGTGGTTTCCTGCACCAACACAAGTGCGAAAAGTGGTTTTTCAACATTAACACAAGTGCGAAAAGTGGTTTTTCCACACTAATACAAGTGCAAAAGTGGTTTCCTGCACCAACACAAGTGCGAAAAGTGGTTTTTCAACACTAACACAAGTGCAAAAAGTGGTTTTCCAACACTATCACAAGTGCAAAAAGTGTTTTTTCCACACTATTACAAGTGCAAAAGTGGTTTCCTGCACCAACACAAGTGTGAAAAGTGGTTTTTCAACACTAACACAAGTGCGAAAAGTGGTTTTTCAACACTAACACAAGTGCGAAAAGTGGTTTTTCAACACTAACACAAGTGCGAAAAGTGGTTTTTCCACACTAATACAAGTGCAAAAGTGGTTTCCTGCACCAACACAAGTGCGAAAAGTGGTTTTTCAACACTAACACAAGTGCGAAAAGTGGTTTTTCAACACTAACACAAGTGCGAAAAGTGGTTTTTCCACACTAATACAAGTGCAAAAGTGGTTTCCTGCACCAACACAAGTGCGAAAAGTGGTTTTTCAACACTAACACAAGTGCGAAAAGTGGTTTTTCAACACTAACACAAGTGCGAAAAGTGTTTTTTCCACACTAATACAAGTGCAAAAGTGGTTTCCTGCACCAACACAAGTGCGAAAAGTGGTTTTTCAACACTAACACAAGTGCGAAAAGTGATTTTTCAACACTAACACAAGTGCGAAAAGTGGTTTTTCAACACTAACACAAGTGCGAAAAGTGGTTTTTCAACACTATCACAAGTGCAAAAAAGGTTTTTTCCACACTAATACAAGTGCAAAAGTGGTTTCCTGCACCAACACAAGTGCGAAAAGTGGTTTTTCAACACTAACACAAGTGCGAAAAGTGGTTTTTCAACACTAACACAAGTGCGAAAAGTGGTTTTTCAACACTAACACAAGTGCGAAAAGTGGTTTTTCAACACTAACACAAGTGCGAAAAGTGGTTTTTCAACACTAACACAAGTGCAAAAAGTGGTTTTTCCACACTAATACAAGTGCAAAAGTGGTTTCCTGCACCAACACAAGTGCGAAAAGTGGGTTTTCAACACTAACACAAGTGCGAAAAGTGGTTTTTCAACACTATCACAAGTGCAAAAAGTGTTTTTTCCACACTAATACAAGTGCAAAAGTGGTTTCCTGCACCAACGCAAGTGCGAAAAGTGGTTTTTCAACACTAACACAAGTGCGAAAAGTGGTTTTTCAACACTAACACAAGTGCGAAAAATGGTTTTTCAACACTAACACAAGTGCGAAAAGTGGTTTTTCCACACTAATACAAGTGCAAAAGTGGTTTCCTGCACCAACACAAGTGCGAAAAGTGGTTTTTCAACACTAACACAAGTGCGAAAAGTGGTTTTTCCAACACTAACACAAGTGCGAAAAGTGGTTTTTCCACACTAATACAAGTGCAAAAGTGGTTTCCTGCACCAACACAAGTGCGAAAAGTGGTTTTTCAACACTAACACAACTGCGAAAAGTGGTTTTTCAACACTAACACAAGTGCGAAAAGTGGTTTTTCCACACTAATACAAGTGCAAAAGTGGTTTCCTGCCCCAACACAAGTGCGAAAAGTGGTTTTTCAACACTAACACAAGTGCGAAAAGTGGTTTTTCCACACTAATACAAGTGCAAAAGTGGTTTCCTGCACCAACACAAGTGCGAAAAGTGGTTTTTCAACACTAACACAAGTGCGAAAAGTGGTTTTTCAACACTAACACAAGTGCGAAAAGTGGTTTTTCCACACTAATACAAGTGCAAAAGTGGTTTCCTGCCCCAACACAAGTGCGAAAAGTGGTTTTTCAACACTAACACAAGTGCGAAAAGTGGTTTTTCCACACTAATACAAGTGCAAAAGTGGTTTCCTGCACCAACACAAGTGCGAATAGTGGTTTTTCAACACTAACACAAGTGCGAAAAGTGGTTTTTCCAACACTAACACAAGTGCGAAAAGTGGTTTTTCCACACTAATACAAGTGCAAAAGTGGTTTCCTGCACCAACACAAGTGCGAAAAGTGGTTTTTCAACACTAACACAAGTGCGAAAAGTGGTTTTTCAACACTAACACAAGTGCGAAAAGTGGTTTTTCCACACTAATACAAGTGCAAAAGTGGTTTCCTGCACCAACACAAGTGCGAAAAGTGGTTTTTCAACACTATCACAAGTGCGAAAAGTGGTTTTTCAACACTAACACAAGTGCGAAAAGTGGTTTTTCAACACTATCACAAGTGCAAAAAGTGTTTTTTCCACACTAATACAAGTGCAAAAGTGGTTTCCTGCACCAACACAAGTGCGAAAAGTGGTTTTTCAACACTAACACAAGTGCGAAAAGTGGTTTTTCAACACTAACACAAGTGCAAAAAGTGGTTTTTCAACACTAACACAAGTGCGAAAAGTGGTTTTTCCACACTAATACAAGTGCAAAACTGGTTTCCTGCACCAACACAAGTGCGAAAAGTGGTTTTTCAACACTAACACAAGTGCGAAAAGTGGTTTTTCAACACTAACACAAGTGCGAAAAGTGGTTTTTCCACACTAATACAAGTGCAAAAGTGGTTTCCTGCACCAACACAAGTGCAAAAAGTGGTTTTTCAACACTAACACAAGTGCGAAAAGTGGTTTTTCAACACTATCACAAGTGCAAAAAGTGTTTTTTCCACACTAATACAAGTGCAAATGTGGTTTCCTGCACCAACACAAGTGCAAAAGTGGTTTCCTGCACCAACACAAGTGCGAAAAGTGGTTTTTCAACACTAACACAAGTGCGAAAAGTGGTTTTTCAACACTAACACAAGTGCGAAATGTGGTTTTTCAACACTAACACAAGTGCGAAAAGTGGTTTTTCCACACTAATACAAGTGCAAAAGTGGTTTCCTGCACCAACACAAGTGCGAAAAGTGGTTTTTCAACACTAACACAAGTGCGAAAAGTGGTTTTCCAACACTATCACAAGTGCAAAAAGTGTTTTTTCCACACTATTACAAGTGCAAAAGTGGTTTCCTGCACCAACGCAAGTGTGAAAAGTGGTTTTTCAACACTAACACAAGTGCGAAAAGTGGTTTTTCAACACTAACACAAGTGCGAAAAGTGGTTTTTCAACACTAACACAAGTGCGAAAAGTGGTTTTTCCACACTAATACAAGTGCAAAAGTGGTTTCCTGCACCAACACAAGTGCGAAAAGTGTTTTTTCAACACTAACACAAGTGCGAAAAGTGGTTTTTCAACACTAACACAAGTGCGAAAAGTGGTTTTTCCACACTAATACAAGTGCAAAAGTGGTTTCCTGCACCAACACAAGTGCGAAAAGTGGTTTTTCAACACTAACACAAGTGCGAAAAGTGGTTTTTCAACACTAACACAAGTGCGAAAAGTGTTTTTTCCACACTAATACAAGTGCAAAAGTGGTTTCCTGCACCAACACAAGTGCGAAAAGTGGTTTTTCAACACTAACACAAGTGCGAAAAGTGATTTTTCAACACTAACACAAGTGCGAAAAGTGGTTTTTCAACACTAACACAAGTGCGAAAAGTGGTTTTTCAACACTATCACAAGTGCAAAAAAGGTTTTTTCCACACTAATACAAGTGCAAAAGTGGTTTCCTGCACCAACACAAGTGCGAAAAGTGGTTTTTCAACACTAACACAAGTGCGAAAAGTGGTTTTTCAACACTAACACAAGTGCGAAAAGTGGTTTTTCAACACTAACACAAGTGCGAAAAGTGGTTTTTCAACACTAACACAAGTGCGAAAAGTGGTTTTTCCACACTAATACAAGTGCAAAAGTGGTTTCCTGCACCAACACAAGTGCGAAAAGTGGGTTTTCAACACTAACACAAGTGCGAAAAGTGGTTTTTCAACACTATCACAAGTGCAAAAAGTGTTTTTTCCACACTAATACAAGTGCAAGAGTGGTTTCCTGCACCAACGCAAGTGCGAAAAGTGGTTTTTCAACACTAACACAAGTGCGAAAAGTGGTTTTTCAACACTAACACAAGTGCGAAAAGTGGTTTTTCAACACTAACACAAGTGCGAAAAGTGGTTTTTCCACACTAATACAAGTGCAAAAGTGGTTTCCTGCACCAACACAAGTGCGAAAAGTGGTTTTTCAACACTAACACAAGTGCGAAAAGTGGTTTTTCCAACACTAACACAAGTGCGAAAAGTGGTTTTTCCACACTAATACAAGTGCAAAAGTGGTTTCCTGCACCAACACAAGTGCGAAAAGTGGTTTTTCAACACTAACACAAGTGCGAAAAGTGGTTTTTCAACACTAACACAAGTGCGAAAAGTGGTTTTTCCACACTAATACAAGTGCAAAAGTGGTTTCCTGCCCCAACACAAGTGCGAAAAGTGGTTTTTCAACACTAACACAAGTGCGAAAAGTGGTTTTTCAACACTAACACAAGTGCAAAAAGTGGTTTTTCAACACTAACACAAGTGCAAAAGTGGTTTCCTGCACCAACACAAGTGCAAAAAGTGGTTTTTCAACACTAACACAAGTGCGAAAAGTGGTTTTTCAACACTATCACAAATGCAAAAAGTGTTTTTTCCACACTAATACAAGTGCAAAAGTGGTTTCCTGCACCAACACAAGTGCAAAAAGTGGTTTTTCAACACTAACACAAGTGCGAAAAGTGGTTTTTCAACACTAATACAAGTGCAAAAGTGGTTTCCTGCACCAACACAAGTGCAAAAAGTGGTTTTTCAACACTAACACAAGTGCGAAAAGTGGTTTTTCAACACTATCACAAATGCAAAAAGTGTTTTTTCCACACTAATACAAGTGCAAAAGTGGTTTTCTGCACCAACACAAGTGCCAAAAGTGGTTTTTCAACACTAACACAAGTGCGAAAAGTGGTTTTTCAACACTAACACAAGTGCGAAAAGTGGTTTTTCAACACTAACACGAGTGCGTAAAAGTGGTTTTTCCACACTAATACAAGTGCAAAAGTGGTTTCCTGCACCAACACAAGTGCGAAAAGTGGTTTTTCAACACTAACACAAGTGCGAAAAGTGGTTTTTCAACACTAACACAAGTGCGAAAAGTGGTTTTTCCACACTAATACAAGTGCAAAAGTGGTTTCCTGCACCAACACAAGTGCGAAAAGTGGTTTTTCAACACTAATACAAGTGCGAAAAGTGGTTTTTCAACACTATCACAAGTGCAAAAAGTGTTTTTTTCCACACTAATACAAGTGCAAAAGTGGTTTCCTGCACCAACACAAGTGCGAAAAGTGGTTTTTCAACACTAACAGAAGTGCGAAAAGTGGTTTTTCAACACTAACACAAGTGCGAAAAGTGTTTTTTCCACACTAATACAAGTGCAAAAGTGGTTTCCTTCACCAACACAAGTGCGAAAAGTGGTTTTTCAACACTAACACAAGTGCGAAAAGTGGTTTTTCAACACTAACACAAGTGCGAAAAGTGGTTTTTCAACACTAACAGAAGTGCGAAAAGTGGTTTTTCAACACTATCACAAGTGCAAAAAAGGTTTTTTCCACACTAATACAAGTGCAAAAGTGGTTTCCTGCACCAACACAAGTGCGAAAAGTGGTTTTTCAACACTAACACAAGTGCGAAAAGTGGTTTTTCAACACTAACACAAGTGCGAAAAGTGGCTTTTCAACACTAACACAAGTGCGAAAAGTTGTTTTTCCACACTAATACAAGTGCAAAAGTGGTTTCCTGCACCAACACAAGTGCGAAAAGTGGTTTTTCAACACTAACACAAGTGCGAAAAGTGGTTTTTCAACACTATCACAAGTGCAAAAAGTGTTTTTTCCACACTAATACAAGTGCAAAAGTGGTTTCCTGCACCAACACAAGTGCGAAAAGTGGTTTTTCAACACTAACACAAGTGCGAAAAGTGGTTTTTCAACACTAACACAAGTGCGAAAAGTGGTTTTTCAACACTAACACAAGTGCGAAAAGTGGTTTTTCCACACTAATACAAGTGCAAAAGTGGTTTCCTGCACCAACACAAGTGCGAAAAGTGGTTTTTCAACACTAACACAAGTGCGAAAAGTGGTTTTTCCAACACTAACACAAGTGCGAAAAGTGGTTTTTCAACACTAACACAAGTGCGAAAAGTGGTTTTTCAACACTAACACAAGTGCGAAAAGTGGTTTTTCCACACTAATACAAGTGCAAAAGTGGTTTCCTGCACCAACACAAGTGCGAAAAGTGGTTTTTCAACACTAACACAAGTGCGAAAAGTGGTTTTTCAACACTAACACAAGTGCGAAAAGTGGTTTTTCAACACTATCACAAGTGCAAAAAGTGTTTTTTCCACACTAATACAAGTGCAAAAGTGGTTTCCTGCACCAACACAAGTGCGAAAAGTGGTTTTTCAACACTAACACAAGTGCGAAAAGTGGTTTTTCAACACTAACACAAGTGCGAAAAGTGGTTTTTCAACACTAACACAACTGCGAAAAGTGGTTTTTCCACACTAATACAAGTGCAAAAGTGGTTTCCTGCACCAACACAAGTGCAAAAAGTGGTTTTTCAACACTAACACAAGTGCGAAAAGTGGTTTTTCAACACTATCACAAATGCAAAAAGTGTTTTTTCCACACTAATACAAGTGCAAAAGTGGTTTCCTGCACCAACACAAGTGCGAAAAGTGGTTTTTCAAGACTAACACAAGTGCGAAAAGTGGTTTTTCAACACTATCACAAGTGCAAAAAGTGTTTTTTCCACACTAATACAAGTGCAAAAGTGGTTTCCTGCACCAACACAAGTGCGAAATGTGGTTTTTCAACACTAACACAAGTGCGAAAAGTGGTTTTTCAACACTAACACAAGTGCAAAAAGTGGTTTTTCAACACTAACACAAGTGCGAAAAGTGGTTTTTCCACACTAATACAAGTGCAAAACTGGTTTCCTGCACCAACACAAGTGCGAAAAGTGGTTTTTCAACACTAACACAAGTGCGAAAAGTGGTTTTTCAACACTAACACAAGTGCGAAAAGTGGTTTTTCCACACTAATACAAGTGCAAAAGTGGTTTCCTGCACCAGCACAAGTGCAAAAAGTGGTTTTTCAACACTAACACAAGTGCGAAAAGTGGTTTTTCAACACTATCACAAGTGCAAAAAGTGTTTTTTCCACACTAATACAAGTGCAAATGTGGTTTCCTGCACCAACACAAGTGCAAAAGTGGTTTCCTGCACCAACACAAGTGCGAAAAGTGGTTTTTCAACACTAACACAAGTGCGAAATGTGGTTTTTCAACACTAACACAAGTGCGAAAAGTGGTTTTTCCACACTAATACAAGTGCAAAAGTGGTTTCCTGCACCAACACAAGTGCGAAAAGTGGTTTTTCAACATTAACACAAGTGCGAAAAGTGGTTTTTCCACACTAATACAAGTGCAAAAGTGGTTTCCTGCACCAACACAAGTGCGAAAAGTGGTTTTTCAACACTAACACAAGTGCGAAAAGTGGTTTTCCAACACTATCACAAGTGCAAAAAGTGTTTTTCCCACACTATTACAAGTGCAAAAGTGGTTTCCTGCACCAACACAAGTGTGAAAAGTGGTTTTTCAACACTAACACAAGTGCGAAAAGTGGTTTTTCAACACTAACACAAGTGCGAAAAGTGGTTTTTCAACACTAACACAAGTGCGAAAAGTGGTTTTTCCACACTAATACAAGTGCAAAAGTGGTTTCCTGCACCAACACAAGTGCGAAAAGTGGTTTTTCAACACTAACACAAGTGCGAAAAGTGGTTTTTCAACACTAACACAAGTGCGAAAAGTGGTTTTTCCACACTAATACAAGTGCAAAAGTGGTTTCCTGCACCAACACAAGTGCGAAAAGTGGTTTTTCAACACTAACACAAGTGCGAAAAGTGGTTTTTCAACACTAACACAAGTGCGAAAAGTGTTTTTTCCACACTAATACAAGTGCAAAAGTGGTTTCCTGCACCAACACAAGTGCGAAAAGTGGTTTTTCAACACTAACACAAGTGCGAAAAGTGGTTTTTCCACACTAATACAAGTGCAAAAGTGGTTTCCTGCACCAGCACAAGTGCAAAAAGTGGTTTTTCAACACTAACACAAGTGCGAAAAGTGGTTTTTCAACACTATCACAAGTGCAAAAAGTGTTTTTTCCACACTAATACAAGTGCAAATGTGGTTTCCTGCACCAACACAAGTGCAAAAGTGGTTTCCTGCACCAACACAAGTGCGAAAAGTGGTTTTTCAACACTAACACAAGTGCGAAAAGTGGTTTTTCAACACTAACACAAGTGCGAAATGTGGTTTTTCAACACTAACACAAGTGCGAAAAGTGGTTTTTCCACACTAATACAAGTGCAAAAGTGGTTTCCTGCACCAACACAAGTGCGAAAAGTGGTTTTTCAACATTAACACAAGTGCGAAAAGTGGTTTTTCCACACTAATACAAGTGCAAAAGTGGTTTCCTGCACCAACACAAGTGCGAAAAGTGGTTTTTCAACACTAACACAAGTGCGAAAAGTGGTTTTCCAACACTATCACAAGTGCAAAAAGTGTTTTTCCCACACTATTACAAGTGCAAAAGTGGTTTCCTGCACCAACACAAGTGTGAAAAGTGGTTTTTCAACACTAACACAAGTGCGAAAAGTGGTTTTTCAACACTAACACAAGTGCGAAAAGTGGTTTTTCAACACTAACACAAGTGCGAAAAGTGGTTTTTCCACACTAATACAAGTGCAAAAGTGGTTTCCTGCACCAACACAAGTGCGAAAAGTGGTTTTTCAACACTAACACAAGTGCGAAAAGTGGTTTTTCAACACTAACACAAGTGCGAAAAGTGGTTTTTCCACACTAATACAAGTGCAAAAGTGGTTTCCTGCACCAACACAAGTGCGAAAAGTGGTTTTTCAACACTAACACAAGTGCGAAAAGTGGTTTTTCAACACTAACACAAGTGCGAAAAGTGTTTTTTCCACACTAATACAAGTGCAAAAGTGGTTTCCTGCACCAACACAAGTGCGAAAAGTGGTTTTTCAACACTAACACAAGTGCGAAAAGTGATTTTTCAACACTAACACAAGTGCGAAAAGTGGTTTTTCAACACTAACACAAGTGCGAAAAGTGGTTTTTCAACACTATCACAAGTGCAAAAAAGGTTTTTTCCACACTAATACAAGTGCAAAAGTGGTTTCCTGCACCAACACAAGTGCGAAAAGTGGTTTTTCAACACTAACACAAGTGCGAAAAGTGGTTTTTCAACACTAACACAAGTGCGAAAAGTGGTTTTTCAACACTAACACAAGTGCGAAAAGTGGTTTTTCAACACTAACACAAGTGCGAAAAGTGGTTTTTCCACACTAATACAAGTGCAAAAGTGGTTTCCTGCACCAACACAAGTGCAAAAAGTGGGTTTTCAACACTAACACAAGTGCGAAAAGTGGTTTTTCAACACTATCACAAGTGCAAAAAGTGTTTTTTCCACACTAATACAAGTGCAAAAGTGGTTTCCTGCACCAACGCAAGTGCGAAAAGTGGTTTTTCAACACTAACACAAGTGCGAAAAGTGGTTTTTCAACACTAACACAAGTGCGAAAAGTGGTTTTTCAACACTAACACAAGTGCGAAAAGTGGTTTTTCCACACTAATACAAGTGCAAAAGTGGTTTCCTGCACCAACACAAGTGCGAAAAGTGGTTTTTCAACACTAACACAAGTGCGAAAAGTGGTTTTTCCAACACTAACACAAGTGCGAAAAGTGGTTTTTCCACACTAATACAAGTGCAAAAGTGGTTTCCTGCACCAACACAAGTGCGAAAAGTGGTTTTTCAACACTAACACAAGTGCGAAAAGTGGTTTTTCAACACTAACACAAGTGCGAAAAGTGGTTTTTCCACACTAATACAAGTGCAAAAGTGGTTTCCTGCCCCAACACAAGTGCGAAAAGTGGTTTTTCAACACTAACACAAGTGCGAAAAGTGGTTTTTCAACACTAACACAAGTGCAAAAAGTGTTTTTTCCACACTAATACAAGTGCAAATGTGGTTTCCTGCACCAACACAAGTGCAAAAGTGGTTTCCTGCACCAACACAAGTGCGAAAAGTGGTTTTTCAACACTAACACAAGTGCGAAAAGTGGTTTTTCAACACTAACACAAGTGCGAAATGTGGTTTTTCAACACTAACACAAGTGCGAAAAGTGGTTTTTCCACACTAATACAAGTGCAAAAGTGGTTTCCTGCACCAACACAAGTGCGAAAAGTGGTTTTTCAACATTAACACAAGTGCGAAAAGTGGTTTTTCCACACTAATACAAGTGCAAAAGTGGTTTCCTGCACCAACACAAGTGCGAAAAGTGGTTTTTCAACACTAACACAAGTGCGAAAAGTGGTTTTCCAACACTATCACAAGTGCAAAAAGTGTTTTTTCCACACTATTACAAGTGCAAAAGTGGTTTCCTGCACCAACGCAAGTGTGAAAAGTGGTTTTTCAACACTAACACAAGTGCGAAAAGTGGTTTTTCAACACTAACACAAGTGCGAAAAGTGGTTTTTCAACACTAACACAAGTGCGAAAAGTGGTTTTTCCACACTAATACAAGTGCAAAAGTGGTTTCCTGCACCAACAAAAGTGCGAAAAGTGGTTTTTCAACACTAACACAAGTGCGAAAAGTGGTTTTTCAACACTAACACAAGTGCGAAAAGTGGTTTTTCCACACTAATACAAGTGCAAAAGTGGTTTCCTGCACCAACACAAGTGCGAAAAGTGGTTTTTCAACACTAACACAAGTGCGAAAAGTGGTTTTTCAACACTAACACAAGTGCGAAAAGTGTTTTTTCCACACTAATACAAGTGCAAAAGTGGTTTCCTGCACCAACACAAGTGCGAAAAGTGGTTTTTCAACACTAACACAAGTGCGAAAAGTGATTTTTCAACACTAACACAAGTGCGAAAAGTGGTTTTTCAACACTAACACAAGTGCGAAAAGTGGTTTTTCAACACTATCACAAGTGCAAAAAAGGTTTTTTCCACACTAATACAAGTGCAAAAGTGGTTTCCTGCACCAACACAAGTGCGAAAAGTGGTTTTTCAACACTAACACAAGTGCGAAAAGTGGTTTTTCAACACTAACACAAGTGCGAAAAGTGGTTTTTCAACACTAACACAAGTGCGAAAAGTGGTTTTTCAACACTAACACAAGTGCGAAAAGTGGTTTTTCCACACTAATACAAGTGCAAAAGTGGTTTCCTGCACCAACACAAGTGCGAAAAGTGGGTTTTCAACACTAACACAAGTGCGAAAAGTGGTTTTTCAACACTATCACAAGTGCAAAAAGTGTTTTTTCCACACTAATACAAGTGCAAAAGTGGTTTCCTGCACCAACGCAAGTGCGAAAAGTGGTTTTTCAACACTAACACAAGTGCGAAAAGTGGTTTTTCAACACTAACACAAGTGCGAAAAGTGGTTTTTCAACACTAACACAAGTGCGAAAAGTGGTTTTTCCACACTAATACAAGTGCAAAAGTGGTTTCCTGCACCAACACAAGTGCGAAAAGTGGTTTTTCAACACTAACACAAGTGCGAAAAGTGGTTTTTCCACACTAATACAAGTGCAAAAGTGGTTTCCTGCACCAACACAAGTGCGAAAAGTGGTTTTTCAACACTAACACAAGTGCGAAAAGTGGTTTTTCAACACTAACACAAGTGCGAAAAGTGGTTTTTCCACACTAATACAAGTGCAAAAGTGGTTTCCTGCCCCAACACAAGTGCGAAAAGTGGTTTTTCAACACTAACACAAGTGCGAAAAGTGGTTTTTCAACACTAACACAAGTGCGAAAAGTGGTTTTTCAACACTAACACAAGTGCGAAAAGTGGTTTTTCAACACTAACACAAGTGCGAAAAGTGGTTTTTCAACACTAACACAAGTGCGAAAAGTGGTTTTTCCACACTAATACAAGTGCAAAAGTGGTTTCCTGCACCAACACAAGTGCGAAAAGTGGGTTTTCAACACTAACACAAGTGCGAAAAGTGGTTTTTCAACACTATCACAAGTGCAAAAAGTGTTTTTTCCACACTAATACAAGTGCAAAAGTGGTTTCCTGCACCAACGCAAGTGCGAAAAGTGGTTTTTCAACACTAACACAAGTGCGAAAAGTGGTTTTTCAACACTAACACAAGTGCGAAAAGTGGTTTTTCAACACTAACACAAGTGCGAAAAGTGGTTTTTCCACACTAATACAAGTGCAAAAGTGGTTTCCTGCACCAACACAAGTGCGAAAAGTGGTTTTTCAACACTAACACAAGTGCGAAAAGTGGTTTTTCCACACTAATACAAGTGCAAAAGTGGTTTCCTGCACCAACACAAGTGCGAAAAGTGGTTTTTCAACACTAACACAAGTGCGAAAAGTGGTTTTTCAACACGAACACAAGTGCGAAAAGTGGTTTTTCCACACTAATACAAGTGCAAAAGTGGTTTCCTGCACCAACACAAGTGCAAAAGTGGTTTCCTGCACCAACACAAGTGCGAAAAGTGGTTTTTCAACACTAACACAAGTGCGAAAAGTGGTTTTTCAACACTAACACAAGTGCGAAATGTGGTTTTTCAACACTAACACAAGTGCGAAAAGTGGTTTTTCCACACTAATACAAGTGCAAAAGTGGTTTCCTGCACCAACACAAGTGCGAAAAGTGGTTTTTCAACATTAACACAAGTGCGAAAAGTGGTTTTTCCACACTAATACAAGTGCAAAAGTGGTTTCCTGCACCAACACAAGTGCGAAAAGTGGTTTTTCAACACTAACACAAGTGCGAAAAGTGGTTTTCCAACACTATCACAAGTGCAAAAAGTGTTTTTTCCACACTATTACAAGTGCAAAAGTGGTTTCCTGCACCAACACAAGTGTGAAAAGTGGTTTTTCAACACTAACACAAGTGCGAAAAGTGGTTTTTCAACACTAACACAAGTGCGAAATGTGGTTTTTCAACACTAACACAAGTGCGAAAAGTGGTTTTTCCACACTAATACAAGTGCAAAAGTGGTTTCCTGCACCAACACAAGTGCGAAAAGTGGTTTTTCAACATTAACACAAGTGCGAAAAGTGGTTTTTCCACACTAATACAAGTGCAAAAGTGGTTTCCTGCACCAACACAAGTGCGAAAAGTGGTTTTTCAACACTAACACAAGTGCGAAAAGTGGTTTTCCAACACTATCACAAGTGCAAAAAGTGTTTTTTCCACACTATTACAAGTGCAAAAGTGGTTTCCTGCACCAACACAAGTGTGAAAAGTGGTTTTTCAACACTAACACAAGTGCGAAAAGTGGTTTTTCAACACTAACACAAGTGCGAAAAGTGGTTTTTCAACACTAACACAAGTGCGAAAAGTGGTTTTTCCACACTAATACAAGTGCAAAAGTGGTTTCCTGCACCAACACAAGTGCGAAAAGTGGTTTTTCAACACTAACACAAGTGCGAAAAGTGGTTTTTCAACACTAACACAAGTGCGAAAAGTGGTTTTTCCACACTAATACAAGTGCAAAAGTGGTTTCCTGCACCAACACAAGTGCGAAAAGTGGTTTTTCAACACTAACACAAGTGCGAAAAGTGGTTTTTCAACACTAACACAAGTGCGAAAAGTGTTTTTTCCACACTAATACAAGTGCAAAAGTGGTTTCCTGCACCAACACAAGTGCGAAAAGTGGTTTTTCAACACTAACACAAGTGCGAAAAGTGATTTTTCAACACTAACACAAGTGCGAAAAGTGGTTTTTCAACACTAACACAAGTGCGAAAAGTGGTTTTTCAACACTATCACAAGTGCAAAAAAGGTTTTTTCCACACTAATACAAGTGCAAAAGTGGTTTCCTGCACCAACACAAGTGCAAAAAGTGGTTTTTCAACACTAACACAAGTGCGAAAAGTGGTTTTTCAACACCAACACAAGTGCGAAAAGTGGTTTTTCAACACTAACACAAGTGCGAAAAGTGGTTTTTCAACACTAACACAAGTGCGAAAAGTGGTTTTTCCACACTAATACAAGTGCAAAAGTGGTTTCCTGCACCAACACAAGTGCGAAAAGTGGGTTTTCAACACTAACACAAGTGCGAAAAGTGGTTTTTCAACACTATCACAAGTGCAAAAAGTGTTTTTTCCACACTAATACAAGTGCAAAAGTGGTTTCCTGCACCAACGCAAGTGCGAAAAGTGGTTTTTCAACACTAACACAAGTGCGAAAAGTGGTTTTTCAACACTAACACAAGTGCGAAAAGTGGTTTTTCAACACTAACACAAGTGCGAAAAGTGGTTTTTCCACACTAATACAAGTGCAAAAGTGGTTTCCTGCACCAACACAAGTGCGAAAAGTGGTTTTTCAACACTAACACAAGTGCGAAAAGTGGTTTTTCCAACACTAACACAAGTGCGAAAAGTGGTTTTTCCACACTAATACAAGTGCAAAAGTGGTTTCCTGCACCAACACAAGTGCGAAAAGTGGTTTTTCAACACTAACACAAGTGCGAAAAGTGGTTTTTCAACACTAACACAAGTGCGAAAGTGGTTTCCTGCACCAACACAAGTGCGAAAAGTGGTTTTTCAACACTAACACAAGTGCGAAAAGTGGTTTTCCAACACTATCACAAGTGCAAAAAGTGTTTTTTCCACACTATTACAAGTGCAAAAGTGGTTTCCTGCACCAACACCACTGTGAAAAGTGGTTTTTCAACACTAACACAAGTGCGAAAAGTGGTTTTTCAACACTAACACAAGTGCGAAAAGTGGTTTTTCAACACTAACACAAGTGCGAAAAGTGGTTTTTCCACACTAATACAAGTGCAAAAGTGGTTTCCTGCACCAACACAAGTGCGAAAAGTGGTTTTTCAACACTAACACAAGTGCGAAAAGTGGTTTTTCAACACTAACACAAGTGCGAAAAGTGGTTTTTCCACACTAATACAAGTGCAAAAGTGGTTTCCTGCACCAACACAAGTGCGAAAAGTGGTTTTTCAACACTAACACAAGTGCGAAAAGTGGTTTTTCAACACTAACACAAGTGCGAAAAGTGTTTTTTCCACACTAATACAAGTGCAAAAGTGGTTTCCTGCAACAACACAAGTGCGAAAAGTGGTTTTTCAACACTAACACAAGTGCGAAAAGTGGTTTTTCAACACTAACACAAGTGCGAAAAGTGGTTTTTCAACACTAACACAAGTGCGAAAAGTGGTTTTTCAACACTATCACAAGTGCAAAAAAGGTTTTTTCCACACTAATACAAGTGCAAAAGTGGTTTCCTGCACCAACACAAGTGCGAAAAGTGGTTTTTCAACACTAACACAAGTGCGAAAAGTGGTTTTTCAACACTAACACAAGTGCGAAAAGTGGTTTTTCAACACTAACACAAGTGCGAAAAGTGGTTTTTCCACACTAATACAAGTGCAAAAGTGGTTTCCTGCACCAACACAAGTGCGAAAAGTGGTTTTTCAACACTAACACAAGTGCGAAAAGTGGTTTTTCCAACACTAACACAAGTGCGAAAAGTGGTTTTTCCACACTAATACAAGTGCAAAAGTGGTTTCCTGCACCAACACAAGTGCGAAAAGTGGTTTTACAACACTAACACAAGTGCGAAAAGTGGTTTTTCAACACTAACACAAGTGCGAAAAGTGGTTTTTCCACACTAATACAAGTGCAAAAGTGGTTTCCTGCACCAACACAAGTGCGAAAAGTGGTTTTTCAACACTAACACAAGTGCGAAAAGTGGTTTTTCAACACTAACACAAGTGCGAAAAGTGGTTTTTCAACACTATCACAAGTGCAAAAAGTGTTTTTTCCACACTAATACAAGTGCAAAAGTGGTTTCCTGCACCAACACAAGTGCGAAAAGTGGTTTTCAACACTAACACAAGTGCGAAAAGTGGTTTTTCAACACTAACACAAGTGCAAAAAGTGGTTTTTCAACACTAACACAAGTGCGAAAAGTGGTTTTTCCACACTAATACAAGTGCAAAACTGGTTTCCTGCACCAACACAAGTGCGAAAAGTGGTTTTTCAACACTAACACAAGTGCGAAAAGTGGTTTTTCAACACTAACCCAAGTGCGAAAAGTGGTTTTTCCACACTAATACAAGTGCAAAAGTGGTTTCCTGCACCAACACAAGTGCAAAAAGTGGTTTTTCAACACTAACACAAGTGCGAAAAGTGGTTTTTCAACACTATCACAAGTGCAAAAAGTGTTTTTTCCACACTAATACAAGTGCAAATGTGGTTTCCTGCACCAACACAAGTGCAAAGGTGGTTTCCTGCACCAACACAAGTGCGAAAAGTGGTTTTTCAACACTAACACAAGTGCGAAAAGTGGTTTTTCAACACTAATACAAGTGCGAAATGTGGTTTTTCAACACTAACACAAGTGCGAAAAGTGGTTTTTCCACACTAATACAAGTGCAAAAGTGGTTTCCTGCACCAACACAAGTGCGAAAAGTGGTTTTTCAACATTAACACAAGTGCGAAAAGTGGTTTTTCCACACTAATACAAGTGCAAAAGTGGTTTCCTGCACCAACACAAGTGCGAAAAGTGGTTTTTCAACACTAACACAAGTGGAAAAAGTGGTTTTCCAACACTATCACAAGTGCAAAAAGTGTTTTTTCCACACTATTACAAGTGCAAAAGTGGTTTCCTGCACCAACACAAGTGTGAAAAGTGGTTTTTCAACACTAACACAAGTGCGAAAAGTGGTTTTTCAACACTAACACAAGTGCGAAAAGTGGTTTTTCAACACTAACACAAGTGCGAAAAGTGGTTTTTCCACACTAATACAAGTGCAAAAGTGGTTTCCTGCACCAACACAAGTGCGAAAAGTGGTTTTTCAACACTAACACAAGTGCGAAAAGTGGTTTTTCAACACTAACACAAGTGCGAAAAGTGGTTTTTCCACACTAATACAAGTGCAAAAGTGGTTTCCTGCACCAACACAAGTGCGAAAAGTGGTTTTTCAACACTAACACAAGTGCGAAAAGTGGTTTTTCAACACTAACACAAGTGCGAAAAGTGTTTTTTCCACACTAATACAAGTGCAAAAGTGGTTTCCTGCACCAACACAAGTGCGAAAAGTGGTTTTTCAACACTAACACAAGTGCGAAAAGTGATTTTTCAACACTAACACAAGTGCGAAAAGTGGTTTTTCAACACTAACACAAGTGCGAAAAGTGGTTTTTCAACACTATCACAAGTGCAAAAAAGGTTTTTTCCACACTAATACAAGTGCAAAAGTGGTTTCCTGCACCAACACAAGTGCGAAAAGTGGTTTTTCAACACTAACACAAGTGCGAAAAGTGGTTTTTCAACACTAACACAAGTGCGAAAAGTGGTTTTTCAACACTAACACAAGTGCGAAAAGTGGTTTTTCAACACTAACACAAGTGCGAAAAGTGGTTTTTCAACACTAACACAAGTGCAAAAAGTGGTTTTTCCACACTAATACAAGTGCAAAAGTGGTTTCCTGCACCAACACAAGTGCGAAAAGTGGGTTTTCAACACTAACACAAGTGCGAAAAGTGGTTTTTCAACACTATCACAAGTGCAAAAAGTGTTTTTTCCACACTAATACAAGTGCAAAAGTGGTTTCCTGCACCAACGCAAGTGCGAAAAGTGGTTTTTCAACACTAACACAAGTGCGAAAAGTGGTTTTTCAACACTAACACAAGTGCGAAAAATGGTTTTTCAACACTAACACAAGTGCGAAAAGTGGTTTTTCCACACTAATACAAGTGCAAAAGTGGTTTCCTGCACCAACACAAGTGCGAAAAGTGGTTTTTCAACACTAACACAAGTGCGAAAAGTGGTTTTTCCAACACTAACACAAGTGCGAAAAGTGGTTTTTCCACACTAATACAAGTGCAAAAGTGGTTTCCTGCACCAACACAAGTGCGAAAAGTGGTTTTTCAACACTAACACAACTGCGAAAAGTGGTTTTTCAACACTAACACAAGTGCGAAAAGTGGTTTTTCCACACTAATACAAGTGCAAAAGTGGTTTCCTGCCCCAACACAAGTGCGAAAAGTGGTTTTTCAACACTAATACAAGTGCGAAAAGTGGTTTTTCCACACTAATACAAGTGCAAAAGTGGTTTCCTGCACCAACACAAGTGCGAAAAGTGGTTTTTCAACACTAACACAAGTGCGAAAAGTGGTTTTTCAACACTAACACAAGTGCGAAAAGTGGTTTTTCCACACTAATACAAGTGCAAAAGTGGTTTCCTGCCCCAACACAAGTGCGAAAAGTGGTTTTTCAACACTAACACAAGTGCGAAAAGTGGTTTTTCCACACTAATACAAGTGCAAAAGTGGTTTCCTGCACCAACACAAGTGCGAATAGTGGTTTTTCAACACTAACACAAGTGCGAAAAGTGGTTTTTCCAACACTAACACAAGTGCGAAAAGTGGTTTTTCCACACTAATACAAGTGCAAAAGTGGTTTCCTGCACCAACACAAGTGCGAAAAGTGGTTTTTCAACACTAACACAAGTGCGAAAAGTGGTTTTTCAACACTAACACAAGTGCGAAAAGTGGTTTTTCCACACTAATACAAGTGCAAAAGTGGTTTCCTGCACCAACACAAGTGCGAAAAGTGGTTTTTCAACACTATCACAAGTGCGAAAAGTGGTTTTTCAACACTAACACAAGTGCGAAAAGTGGTTTTTTCAACACTATCACAAGTGCAAAAAGTGTTTTTTCCACACTAATACAAGTGCAAAAGTGGTTTCCTGCACCAACACAAGTGCGAAAAGTGGTTTTTCAACACTAACACAAGTGCGAAAAGTGGTTTTTCAACACTAACACAAGTGCAAAAAGTGGTTTTTCAACACTAACACAAGTGCGAAAAGTGGTTTTTCCACACTAATACAAGTGCAAAAACTGGTTTCCTGCACCAACACAAGTGCGAAAAGTGGTTTTTCAACACTAACACAAGTGCGAAAAGTGGTTTTTCAACACTAACACAAGTGCGAAAAGTGGTTTTTCCACACTAATACAAGTGCAAAAGTGGTTTCCTGCACCAACACAAGTGCAAAAAGTGGTTTTTCAACACTAACACAAGTGCGAAAAGTGGTTTTTCAACACTATCACAAGTGCAAAAAGTGTTTTTTCCACACTAATACAAGTGCAAATGTGGTTTCCTGCACCAACACAAGTGCAAAAGTGGTTTCCTGCACCAACACAAGTGCGAAAAGTGGTTTTTCAACACTAACACAAGTGCGAAAAGTGGTTTTTCAACACTAACACAAGTGCGAAATGTGGTTTTTCAACACTAACACAAGTGCGAAAAGTGGTTTTTCCACACTAATACAAGTGCAAAAGTGGTTTCCTGCACCAACACAAGTGCGAAAAGTGGTTTTTCAACATTAACACAAGTGCGAAAAGTGGTTTTTCCACACTAATACAAGTGCAAAAGTGGTTTCCTGCACCAACACAAGTGCGAAAAGTGGTTTTTCAACACTAACACAAGTGCGAAAAGTGGTTTTCCAACACTATCACAAGTGCAAAAAGTGTTTTTTCCACACTATTACAAGTGCAAAAGTGGTTTCCTGCACCAACGCAAGTGTGAAAAGTGGTTTTTCAACACTAACACAAGTGCGAAAAGTGGTTTTTCAACACTAACACAAGTGCGAAAGTGGTTTTTCAACACTAACACAAGTGCGAAAAGTGGTTTTTCCACACTAATACAAGTGCAAAAGTGGTTTCCTGCACCAACACAAGTGCGAAAAGTGTTTTTTCAACACTAACACAAGTGCGAAAAGTGGTTTTTCAACACTAACACAAGTGCGAAAAGTGGTTTTTCCACACTAATACAAGTGCAAAAGTGGTTTCCTGCACCAACACAAGTGCGAAAAGTGGTTTTTCAACACTAACACAAGTGCGAAAAGTGGTTTTTCAACACTAACACAAGTGCGAAAAGTGTTTTTTCCACACTAATACAAGTGCAAAAGTGGTTTCCTGCACCAACACAAGTGCGAAAAGTGGTTTTTCAACACTAACACAAGTGCGAAAAGTGATTTTTCAACACTAACACAAGTGCGAAAAGTGGTTTTTCAACACTAACACAAGTGCGAAAAGTGGTTTTTCAACACTATCACAAGTGCAAAAAAGGTTTTTTCCACACTAATACAAGTGCAAAAGTGGTTTGCTGCACCAACACAAGTGCGAAAAGTGGTTTTTCAACACTAACACAAGTGCGAAAAGTGGTTTTTCAACACTAACACAAGTGCGAAAAGTGGTTTTTCAACACTAACACAAGTGCGAAAAGTGGTTTTTCAACACTAACACAAGTGCGAAAAGTGGTTTTTCCACACTAATACAAGTGCAAAAGTGGTTTCCTGCACCAACACAAGTGCGAAAAGTGGGTTTTCAACACTAACACAAGTGCGAAAAGTGGTTTTTCAACACTATCACAAGTGCAAAAAGTGTTTTTTCCACACTAATACAAGTGCAAGAGTGGTTTCCTGCACCAACGCAAGTGCGAAAAGTGGTTTTTCAACACTAACACAAGTGCGAAAAGTGGTTTTTCAACACTAACACAAGTGCGAAAAGTGGTTTTTCAACACTAACACAAGTGCGAAAAGTGGTTTTTCCACACTAATACAAGTGCAAAAGTGGTTTCCTGCACCAACACAAGTGCGAAAAGTGGTTTTTCAACACTAACACAAGTGCGAAAAGTGGTTTTTCCAACACTAACACAAGTGCGAAAAGTGGTTTTTCCACACTAATACAAGTGCAAAAGTGGTTTCCTGCACCAACACAAGTGCGAAAAGTGGTTTTTCAACACTAACACAAGTGCGAAAAGTGGTTTTTCAACACTAACACAAGTGCGAAAAGTGGTTTTTCCACACTAATACAAGTGCAAAAGTGGTTTCCTGCCCCAACACAAGTGCGAAAAGTGGTTTTTCAACACTAACACAAGTGCGAAAAGTGGTTTTTCAACACTAACACAAGTGCGAAAAGTGGTTTTTCAACACTAACACAAGTGCAAAAGTGGTTTCCTGCACCACACAAGTGCAAAAAGTGGTTTTTCAACACTAACACAAGTGCGAAAAGTGGTTTTTCAACACTATCACAAATGCAAAAAGTGTTTTTTCCACACTAATACAAGTGCAAAAGTGGTTTCCTGCACCAACACAAGTGCAAAAAGTGGTTTTTCAACACTAACACAAGTGCGAAAAGTGGTTTTTCAACACTAATACAAGTGCAAAAGTGGTTTCCTGCACCAACACAAGTGCAAAAAGTGGTTTTTCAACACTAACACAAGTGCGAAAAGTGGTTTTTCAACACTATCACAAATGCAAAAGTGTTTTTTCCACACTAATACAAGTGCAAAAGTGGTTTT